>NC_092207.1:94613929-94628600 GCF_043381705.1 Parasteatoda tepidariorum
TATATTATTTCCGCTTATTATCTACTAAAACTTTATCACAAGAATTTAGAGATGTATCGAGTGACTAGTTTAAGTATAATTTACAAGCATAATAAATTATCATTAAAGATATTTCAACTGTTGTCAAGATTAGTTCTGTTTATTTAAACTCTGGTGACGGTAACATTTCGCATTTAGAGTTTTAGTTTTCAGTCGAATGCCTTTGGTGGACAAAGTTACCACTGTGGTCTGGGTAACTTTGCCCTACAAGTTTTTGAAACAAGAGAAATCAATGAAAATAAATTTAAACTCTTTAACTCCCCCATGTAAATCTGATCTAAAACCAAGAAGTTATTTTTCGCTTTCGAATATATAAAGCACATGAATTTAATTCAATTTAAAAACAGACAAAGGAACTTTACGTAGTGGTAACAATATTAGTTTAAAAATACTATGATTGATAGCATAAAGAATTATAATCTTTTTAGTTTCATGTAGAAATAAATGAGGGGATATGTTACTTAAGTGTTACTCTTTTTATTTACTCGCTTAATTGTCGATAACTAAAAAACTCGTGATAATATTCCATATTTTTTTACAGAAGGGTAATTTTTATAAATGAATCTTTAGTATCATTTCTAGAGGGATATTTCTGAAGTTTTAACTGGCTAATAACGCAATAAGCAAAACATCTTATCACCTAGTAGGCTAATTGCGATGTGTTTTCTCAAGAACGCTTGTCTGAACAATGCTCTTTTGAAAATGTGGCTTATCGTTATATTACCCCGAATTGTGCAATTTCAAATCTTATTCTAACAAACATTTATGCTTACTTAGTTTTGCTAATATTCCTCAAAATACTTCAAAATATACTTCAAAAATTTTCAACCTCGTATAATTTGGATAAAATAATCTAGATAAGGATACATTTATTTAATTTTTAATATTTTTCTTAATTCCTATTTAATTTATAAAATGGAAAACAATTTTTACAATTTTTTTGAAATTTATTTTTCAAGTGATTAATATTACATTTGTTATTTTAAACTATTGAATAAAACTAAATCTATTTCAAATAAATTCCGTTTCCAAGGCATTCAACAGTTGTTTGTTCTCCAAAATATACAAAAGCATCAGATAACGTTTAAAAAGCTTTTAGAAAAAAGGACGAAACTCAAGCCAAAAGATACATAAAATGGGGAAAAGTCCTGTTTGAACGAGAGAAAAAAAATAAATGAAATAAAATAACGTTGTTGTGTTCTATGTTGTATACGTCCACATTGGATTCCAATGGTTGGGATGGAATTTTTTATTTTAACGTTCAGAAATTCGTCGGTTTCTTTAGAAATAAAAGAAAAAGAATACTTTTTTACCCCTCTCAAAAAGACGAGAACCAAAAATAGTTGCGAAAAATCTTTCGTATCTGGCATTTTACTCTTTTTTTTCCATCGCCATTTTTTTATATATATTTTTTTCTCAGAGTTGGTCAACGTATCTCTGGCAACAGTTTTTTCGAAAACTATTCAAACATTGACACTGTTCTCTTTTATATTTGAAGAATCAGATGAACTAAAGGAGTTTCGTATAATGTTAGATTTTACACATTCTTGTAACTCTAACTTTATTCTTTTTTGCTGAATTTGCTATTTTATGCCATTTTTTTAACAAGTCTGAAATACGATGATTTATTTTGTGGCACCACGCCAACTGTTGAAAGTCTACCTTAGAATTTTATTTTCTTTGAAAATGAAAAGCATATATTTAGCTCTGCCAGAACTCTTTTCAATTTTTTTTAAAACTCTTTGTCCAGTTAGATCTTAGGAAGTGTCCGAAATTAATATTGAGCAGTTTTTAAATCAAGATCTTTATCTATTGTGCAATACTGATGAAATTTCAACCTTACTGAAAGACTAGAATACTTTTTTATGTAACTTTAATAAAAAAGATGTAGTAAAGTGTTATAAATCAACTGATTTATGCAATTGTAAGTCATTTTTTTTCTTTAACTATAAATAACCAACTCAGCAAGAAACCTTGTCAAACACAATGCAAAAACATGAATATCCCAGAATATAAATTATATAAATGTTCTTTCACATGGTTTGGGGTATTATTAAATAAACCATAATCATATCTTTATTTTCTATTTTTGGAAGACTTGCAATGTGTCTTGAAAACTATAATTTTTTTTTTAAAAAATGGGTTCAGTTCAGCTGACATAATAAAAGTACGGAATTAAAGAATTTATTTCATTCTCTCAAGATGCTGCATCTAATTCAATTAATCGTAAGATTTCTGAGCATCTGTACTGATTTTTATAATAGAATTGAAGACTTGGAATAAAATAATAATAAGCCCCATTTTTAAGTTGTTCAAAAGAGTGTTTTTTATGGAAAACGTCATGATTTTTTTAAAATTAATAAAATTTTCAGATGTGTTGCTTTGTAAACTGGTAGAAATTCCAGAAATGTGTAAAATTTTTATCCAGAAAAAATATTAAGGAACAGTTTTGTGTATGATAACACCTTTGAAAAATCTTTAATCAATTATTATTAAAAAGCCTTAAAAAGACACAAGCCACCAAATTCAGGACTCGAATTAAGAAGTAAGTTAGCCGACTATAGCTGTAAACTGTAAAAAATTTCAAATCAAATTATTGTAAAAAGTAGTAACAGCCGTAAAAACCATTTTACCTTAAAATAAATTTTTGCAGTAAAATTTCAAACCGTAATTTTTACAGTAATATTTATTTAATTTTAATATGTGAGTCCTAATTATGCTGTGCTAAAATTTCGCAATAAATATTACTGTAAAAGTTACGGTATATCAGATACGAAAGAAAGAAATTTAAAATAAAATTATATTTAAAATCAAATTACTGTATTTTATCCGTAATTTGATTTTGATTTGTTCACAATAAACTTGAATACAAAAGTTTTCTTCCACTTGCGTGTCATAGGATATAATCTTCCACTTATATGTCACAAGATATAATCTTCCGCTCGTATGTCACAGGGTATAAGCTTCCACTTATATGTCACAAGATATAATTTTCCGCCAGCATGTCACAGGATGTAATCTTCCACTTATATGCCACAAGATATAATCTTTCGCTCGTATGTCACAGGATATAAGCTTCCACTTATATGTCACAAGATATAATTTTCCGCTCGTATGCGACAGGATATAAGCTTCCACTTATATGTCACAAGATATAATTTTCCACTCGTATGTCACAGGATATAAGCTTCCATTTGTATGTCACATGATATAATCTCCTACTTGTATGTCACAGGATATCGGCTATACTCTAATTCTGATTGTTAAAAAAGTTATATAAAGCTTATAATGCTTGTAACTACATTAATCATATTAATGCAATCTCTTTACTATTAAAAACGTACATTCTATTTTATAAGCTTTAAAATTTGTTACATTTTGCCTTGCTGCGTAGAAATTGTGAAACTTAGTAGTGTAAAATTATTAAAATCCATATAAAAAAAACGTGGGGATTATAATGCAATAAAGAATTAGCATTCAAAAAAAATTTTAAGCATCATTGGCAGCAAAAAAATTTTAAAATCTTTTCTAAAAGGTATATACGGCCATGGGTGGATAAAAAATGCAGTTTGAAGAGATTATCACCGAGCAATTCGCATTGTACTTTATATGGATTATATTCGTTATATATCATACATTTATAATAATTTTAAAAGTCATATTTCAGCATTAGATTTGTATTCTATTTATATGCATCTTACATAGCGACTTATTAAAAGAAATCCGCTTCACTACCGAACTTCAATATCTTACGATATCGTTATAGTAAAGCTTCTTAAAACAAAACACCACTTTACTGCAATATCCACGGTTACCAGAAAGTTATGAAAAAAAAAAGAAATTGGCGATCAGTTTTTCCTAAACAAAGTTCTACTTCATCTAACTAAAAAAATGCCTCCGTTCAAGCGATGCAAAGGAAGAAAAAAAGCAACTCACTTCGTTCTAAATCCACTTTGTCGCACTTCCTATGGATAGGGGAACCGACCGACGCGCACGACCGACTTTTCCAGGATGGGATAAAAAGAAGCGCAAGAGCAAGAAAGAAGTTATCCGTCATCCTCAGACGTTATATGCCGACACCTCAAAACTCTTCGCTCTCTCCATGCCCATGAATATTTATCACTCCTTTAAACGACTTTGGCGAATGGCGTGCATTGCTACGCGTCGATGATTTTTCCTTTACTTAGCTTCAATCGTGCGGGAAAGGCCCCTCTTTACACACACGCTCAACTCGAAAAGTGGTCTAGTGGACTTTCCAAGACCAGTTCAAGGAGCTGATTAGAAGATGTGACTCCTTATTTGGTTGGTGTGTTTGACGGAATAAATACGAGTAATGGGCGTAAAAGGAAAGTTTTTCGCCTGTTCAAATGTTTTTAAAAGTGCTAAATAATTTAAATTCGGAATTATACTGGTGAATTTAATTATTTTTGTATAAGCAGTTTTAGCATATAAAAATTATTTAAAATCTATTCACAGAAAAATATGCTTGTCTAAAACTTAAAAATGTAAATTATCTTCCATTACTTAAGGCTTGACTATGCATAAAAATGAGAGTAAACAGTGCATGCTAGAATTTAACACCTTATGTAGGAAAATTAAATTTATATTTTAAGACATAGATAGCCACACAGAAATGTTGTAGATGCCTTTTCTCAATTAAAACACCATTTTGCACTTTGTACTTAACTACAAATCATACGCTTCGTAAAAAATATTTAAAATTTTATGCATTCATATTTAATACACATTTAAATAATATGGAACTGATATTTGTGACTTTCATCATACATGTTTTTATTTTTTTAATATAAACCTTAAAAGTGAGTTAGTAGTGTTTAACTATGACATTAAAATTCATTGCTGGTTCATGATTTTTCATTTACTTACCCACAAAAGTGTGGGTAAAAAAAAAGTCTTTACACAGACTCTGGACTCGAAAAGGGGTCTGGTGGACTCATTTGACTCGTTATTTGGTTGGTTTGACGAAATAAGTATAAGTAATGGGCTGCAATAAAGAAAAAAGAAAGTTTTTTTCTTTCTGTTCAATAAAATAGGTAAATGTTATTTCAGAAGTATTTCAAACATAGATAATTTGAATTTAGAATTTCGCTGATACATTTAATTATTTATATAGAGGCAGTTTAATGACTTTAAAATAATTCAAATCTGGTTTATGCAGAAACATGTATGTCTGAAACGCAAAATATAATAAATTATATTTCACTAAAAGGGTGTACTACTTAATGCTTGAATGTGAATACAAATTAGAGTTAATAGCGATAAGTTATATTAAAATTTAGCCTTTATGTGTAAAAGTTGAATTAATTTTAATATCCAGTAGAGTCAGAAAACATTTATAATATTATTCAACTGCATTCCCAATTAACGTTGAGTGCTTTTTAAAACGTACATTTCAAAAAATAGAACATTGCAATAGTATAGGGTTTAACTATGCATGAACTTAATTTTTGAATATGAATCTTGAAAGAGAGTTAAAAGTGTTTAGTAATGATGCTTAAATTTTCAAGTTATTCCTGAAAGTCAAATTGATAAATTACTCCTTGGAAATGCACGGAGAAATATTTTAAATGTTTATTCAATTAAATTCCCCTTTGCGCTTGTAAAAACAGAGAATTCATACTCTACATTAAAGCGTGTCAAAATTTAATCACACTTAATACTTATTAAAAAAATATAAGTCATTATGATTGCGCCTTTTACCACATATTAATAAATCAATAGTGTTTAGCTATGATATTAAATATTAATACTTTAATGTGGGAGTTGAAAAGCGAAAAGGAAATATTTGAGTACTTTGATCACTACATAAGTATGTTTAAAAGTTTAATTTAAATTAAATCCGAATCTGCACTATGGGTTTTTAGAATGTACAAATCATGCGCTTCGTGACAGTTTAATAAGTATTTTGCACACCAAAAATAATTACACATTAAAAAATCACTAGAATATTATATCAGTGATTGCATTATATCAGTGATTGCATTATATCAGCATATATTATATCAGTGATTATATCAGTACCTTAAAATCTTATTCTAAAGGAAGTAGAGGAAGTCCTAGATCTCATAATATTTACGTTTTTCTGTGTATTCTTTCCAAGAAGTCATAGACATCATGGCAATTATGGTTTTTTTTTTCAATATTTTTCTATTCAACTGCATTTGATATTTATAAAATATAAGTTTGAATTTGTAGTATAATATGACCAAACCAAAACGAGACTTTAAAAATAATACTTTTTACAAAAATGTATCTAGCATTTACGGTACAGGAATATTTATTGCGGTACTTGAATAGTTTTAATATTGGTAATCAACAAGCCAATTTATGGATTTTGAATTTGATAAGCGAAGTACTATTATGATGAGAAAATTATAAATCAAATTTTTGTTAAATGCTTAAGGGATTGACATCAGAGCATTTGTCCCTCTATACTTTCTTGTAATGTACAATGCTCAAAGAAATAAACAGACCACCCTGAATAACTTTTAATCTAATGATCGGATTTTTACGTTCTAGGACTCAATCTTGACGGTTTGAAAAGGTGACTTCAAATATGGTAATTAATTAAAGCAGACGATATTTTTACTTGCGAAATCCGACTAAAACGTTCTTTCTCGCGTTTTTTCGATGTATTTAGATTTCTGACCCCCAAAATATAATGGGAAGCCGTAATCTGGGAAATAAGGCCCCCATAGTTTGGTCAGGAGAGTGGTCTAAAATTTGGATCCCTTAATGTTAATTTTACTTTTTACGTATTTCTCCATATGCCGAGAAATTCGTAAGCAAATTAAATAATTATTTTCCCAAACGCGTTTATCCAATGATAATTTCACGAGAAAAATTACTGTTAGTAAATATTTATTGCTTCTTGTTATTTTATTTAATAATAGTTGAAAAAAATTTAATTGTGAAGAAAATTTACATGACAAAATACAACATTTGAGCGAAGTTTGTCGAATAGTTCCTGAGTTGTGACCGAGAACCTGAAAATCCGATCATTGCATCAAAAGTTATTCAGAGTGGTCTGTTTTTTTACTCTCTGTACATTTATTTAAAGCTTTATTACTTTCAAAAGTGTTTCCCAATATAAATAAATTACATTTCATATCATGTAAGATGTTAGATATGGAGTTGTCAGAATATATATATAGAACAAGAACTTACTTTTACCTGGAGAAAAATTATAAAAAATTCTAATACTGACAAAAACTTCATAAATCCAATTTTTGTTAGCTTTCTAAAGGGCTGACAGAAGAGTATTTTTTCCTGTATCCTCCTCTAAAATGTTCATTTATTTAAAATTGAATTAGTTTCAAAACTTTTTTTCTTTTTATAAACTAATCAAATTTCAGGTCATATCAAATATTTAATTCAGAGTTGTAATAGTATGTTTAAATAAATTAATTTAAATACCACCGCAAATCAATAATTGATTGTGGCTTTGAATTTGTAAATGATACTTAACTTCATGCCTGATATTCTGCCAATCCGGATATCGAAGGTGTTAAATTCAACAATCCCCACTTTGCCCCAATACTGATATCTTTGGCGAATTTCAACATATGGCGAGAGAGAGCGAACGCCAATGCAATTAATTAGTGATCAGGATATGATGGATAAATCAAATCGTAACAAATGGTTTGGGCAGGTAATGTTGCATAACCTTAACGACCAGCCCTTCGCAGGTTCTGTGTCAAACGATCATCCACATCAACAACACTTCTCGATAGGGTTGTGCAAAATCCCTAAAGGGATAAATCAGGGACGATTCTTCAAGGTGTCTGCCTACTCAGAATGGTCAGGATGATAACAGTTTACTTCCCCCTACGCCCTCACTATCAACATTTATACAACTTTAATCCGGATTTAATTTGATTTATAGTCTTGTGGTTGCCACAGGAGATTGATTAATGATGCTGTGAACTACCGTTTATTAATTAATGCATAAGTTATGTGTATTAACTTTAAAAGTCTTGTCATATTAATTAATTAAGTAATTATGGGAATTATCTGGGAGAGAATGCAACGGTGACAACAACAATAGAAATTAATCCCCTGGTTTGGATTATAAAGTAACATATTGTCTAATGAGAACGAACTTCCAGACATAGTGTGATACAGTGCTTTAAAAGATATATTTTGAATGAATATATAATAATTTGTAACGTAATTTTTATAATAGTTATTATCATATTTGTATAAATTATTTAAATGTGTACGTATTTATATATCAAATATTTTTCTTAGTGTTCAGTGTTATCTAGGGGAATTATTATCACTGGTGGGCTGCGCCCCCTGCTCGCTAACGCTCGCCAACCCCCGGAAATTGCTACGCAATCTTATATCGATTGCTTCGCAAACCAAGCTCGCTTCGCTCGCCACTAACTTAGGTACATTGCAAGTGCACAAAATTCTAAGAATTCAAAACAATCATTCAAATCCATATAACAACTTTTTTTTTTAAAAAAAAAATTACATCATTTTAGTAAATACTAAGTCATTAAAATAAATTTGAATTTAAATAAATGACACGTAATTCGTTAATCCTATTAGAAATGTGCAATAGTATGAAATCTTAAAGCGTAACAGCACGACTGACAAGGGAAACTAGGGAAGTGTGACTCGCCAATTTTGAAATAAAGTGGCGGGATGTATGCTTCATGAGGAATAATTTTAGGGGGCAACAATCGTTTCGGCCCATAGAATGTCCTATGAGAGATAAAAAATAATTCAATATATAGAAAAATCGGTATTTTGCTACTTCAATGCAGACTATTAGTTATTGTAATTATCTCATACTCCAATTAATTTTGTGGTACTTTCACGTACNAAAAAAAAAAAAAAAAAAAAAAAAAAAAAAAAAAAAAAAAAAAAAAAAAAAAAAAAAAAAAAAAAAAAAAAAAAAAAAAAAAAAAAAAAAAAAAAAAATAGCATCACATTTTTTAAAATCTTTTTTTTCAAAAACTTTTCCAATATAAAAACAAGTGAACAGTAATGAATTTCATTTATATGAGATTCGAAATATAAGTCGAAATATGATACGCATTTTCCGAAACTGATTTATAAAAAATTTATTATTTTCATATTGTTACATCTTGCAAAAAAATTTGAAATAATTTATGTGATTGCATAAAACTAAATTGCCTTCTTAGAAAATATTTTCACATTTTTTCGGCAGAAATTTGAATTTAAAAAATGCTTCATATTTCAATTCGATTTTTCTCATTAAAGATCAACTGTACTGTATACACAAATCTTAAAGGTGATTTGTCACTTTAAAGTGGAAAATCCGTTGATACCTATGTCCTGTGAATTGTTCGATATTTTGTCAAAACATTGCTATTTTTATAATATTATTCATACAATTATTTTTATATCTCATATTCTAGCTAATTTAACTTTAAAAATCGGCATCCTCCTATCTTGAAACATAGGTTAGATTAGCGCCGCCATATAAAAAGAGACTGCACGTTTTTAGTCCGTGCTATTCTATATGGCGGCGCTATTCTAACCTAGAGCCTCTGAACTTTCACGCTAATACTAACATAACGGTGACTTGCGAACTCCAAAATAGTTGATAGTTCAGCTCTGATAGTGCAAGTGCCTTACTCTAAACTATGCTCCAAGATTGGAGGATGCCAACTTTAAAGTTAAATATTTCAAAAATTAGCTAGGATATCAGATATAAAAATAATTGTATGAATAATATTATAAAAATAGCAATGTTTTGACAAAATATCGAAGAATTCACAGGACGTAGGTATCAACGGATTTTCCACTTTAAAGTGACAAAAAAAGTTTAAACCTCAAAGTTTTTTTAAGTTGACCTTAAAGTTTTTGAAGTTTAAATTTCTGCCGAAAAAATGTGAAAATATTTTTTAAAAAGGCAATTTAATTTTATGCAATCACATAAATTATTTCAGATTTTTTTGCAAGATCTAACAATAGGGAAAAAAAATAATTTTTTATAAATCAGTTTACGAAAATGCGTATTGTATTTCGACTTATATTTCGAATCTCATATAAACGAAATTTATTACTGTTCACTTGTTTTTATATTGGAAAAGTTTTTGAAGAAAAAGATTTTTAAAAATTTTAGGCCAATTTTTTTTTTTTTTTTTNTTTTTTTTTTTTTTTTTTTTTTTTTTTTTTTTTTTTTTTTTAAGTTAACCTAACAGGGTTTTCTGAAAAAGCACAGATATATAAAATTCTCGAAATCAATTTTGACAAGAAATATGCATTAAATAGTACGTGAAAGTACCACAAAATTAGTTGGAGTATGAAATAATTACAATAACTAATAGTCTGCATTGAAGTAAAAAAATACCGATTTTTCTATATATTGAATTATTTTTTATCTCTCATAGGACATTCTATGGGCCGAAACGAATGTTGCCCCCTAAAATTATTCCTCATAAGGCATACATCCCACCACTTTATTTCAAAATTGGCGAGTCACAATACCCTAGTTTCCCTTGTGAGACACATTTTTAAATGAATAACTAATAACAATAATGAAACAAATAAATTCGTGATATAAATCCGAAATTGTCAAATAAATTCGTAATATATAAATTCGTGAAAAAAGCGCTCTCGACAAAATGCTAAAATAGAGATCTATCGACAAAGACTACTCACTTCTGCCCAGCTTAATAGTATCAGATTGCCGAGCTGATAATGCTCTCTCTGGTTATTTCAGTTTCCGTTTTTAAAAGCGCTATATGTTGAGCCACCTCAGCTAGATTTGGCATGTGGCATTTTTAGCGGCAATCATTGGTCGATTTCCTAGCGTTGCCATTCGGAGAGTTGCAATGAGGTTTTTTTTGCCGCCGTGTAAAAGAAATATATATATTGATTACGCAAAGAATTTCTAATGACACCTCGATATAATTTTGTAGCGTGAGATTTTTTAATAAATCTTGTATAGTTTCGCGTCTCTGATTTAGAAACTGTGATTGGTTTCTCTCTCTAAACTGTGATTTTTTTTAAATGATATTCTTAGTCCATTTTTTGTCTAGATGTATAAGTTTGAAAACGTTCTATTTAACAGTTGGTCTCGTAAATGTTACAAAAAACTTCTAGGGGGGTAAGGGCACATCATCAGTATAAAAATTGAATAGGAACCCATTTCTGAAAATGCGGTCATACATGGTTCAGATCGCTTCCCTATTATGAATTGTTTCTTCGCGTGCTTCTTAACATGTCATAATAGAAAAGCGCCGTTAGCTTTGTACAATGATATTACCGGGAAATGGATTCCTTTCCAATATTCATTCTGATGATGTGCTCCAACTTTTCTAATATGCTGTAATTTACACGACGGTCATTTACTCTACCCTCATTTTTTAGAAAAAAAGCCAGAAAATGTCATTTTAAGAAAGAATCTGTAGCTTTAGGAGCAAAACTAATTTCAAATTGGAAATTTCCACACAGAATTAGACAAGATTTGACAAACCCTATGCTTCTTGGGTGTTTGTATAATTAAACCCCCCACCCTTGTTTGCTTCACTCACCAAGGTTGCTTCTTAATCACTATTTTTCCTCAAAAGTCGAAATTTTTTTAAAAAATATTTTTGTTAGTAAAATGCATATTTATTGAAATTTAAACCAATGCATTTTTGTTAATTTATTAATCTTAACGAAATAATGATTCACTAGTTTTAAAAAGTCAGCAATTGTCCTGAAAAAAATAATTAAACTTAGGATTACAGAATGTGTGGCACAAAAAGGTAGTGGGGTACTTTCAAGAGACGTAGAGTGGGTATCCCGATTAGTTTGCTGAAACGTAGCATTAGTTTACGTTAGCAACTGTTCTTTCCATTCTATTTCGAGTAAGCCAAGCCTTCCAAGTACCGATTCTCTTAAGTGACTCATTCTAGATTCTTTCACACAGATTTCAATTCCTTCACTACATATTTCTTTCTTAACAGAAAGACTGGCATGAAGCCGCGTAGAACATAAACAAAGTAATTGTGCATCGAAGTTGCCAGGTACACGAAACAAAAATGAATCATGGGGACAATAAAATACATAAATAATTAATAAATCTATGTTCAGCTGAAAGCGTAAACGAGAACGAGTTATATTTCAATGAATTCGATGAGCGATACGGCAGCGCATTCACTTAACTTCATTTTAATTAACATTCCAACTTGTGTGGAGAAACCTAACTCAACTTAAACACGCCCTTTTGCTTATAAACGATCAGCTGACGTTGACGTCATAGGTCATGTGCGTGGGTATCCGTGATCTTTGTCTTCTTCTTGAATTGCAAGTACCCAATTTTAACTATTAACAGTATATAATGTAACCGAATACCATGTAACTGTTAAAATTGGAGACAAATATTATCTCTGTTGAGTTTTTATAGTTTACTGTTGAGTTTTTATAGTATCTACATAAATTTTAAGATTTATAGCTGGCAACGTCTAATCTCTATCATGTTTTTTTATTTTCTTCATTTTTGTTAGTTTTGTCAAAGCATGGGCTTATAAAATGAGAACTTTGAGAGAACGAAGTGAAATTTTCTACAACAATCAATAAATAATCATCATTTAAAGCAAAAAAAAGGGGAAAAAAGCTAAAAGAATATTAATAATTGCAATAACTTTCATGAAAATTCGTAAATGAAAATGGCTCTTTTATCACGCGAAATTTTAACTCTGTAGTTGCATTTAAGCGGATTACAGACCAACCAATTATAGTATTTTTTTAATTAAAGGTTTAACAGTTGATAAATCTGGAACTAATAATCAAATGTTAAACTTTTTTACTTCATCAAATTCCTTGTATATTTTTCTACACACTTTCGTAATTTCAAGTATTTGAGATTTTATGCAACAATATTAATATTATGTAAAGATATAATTATGTAATTAGTAAAATGTTATGTAAAACAAAAAAAAAAAATGAGAAAAAATCGCGAAAAAAACTTACTCAAAAATTTAAATTTTCTAGATTAAAATTTGAAAAAAAATGAAACTTTTATGCTGATATCTTAAAGTACAAATATAGTGCTTTTCGAAAATGTATAAAAATAATTTTGCTTTTACATTTTATCCCAATCAAAGTTTGTTAGACCGGTTTCTTTACTTAGGAATAAAAAGTAATCAAAGTTTGAATTTTTAAATATTAAAAACTTTAAAAGAGCTAAAAATAAGGTTTTTTTAAAATAAAAAGGAGTCAAATGCATTTTCGGTAAAAAGCATGAAAATTAACCATGAAATGTTTTCCAATTTAGTGCAAAATTTCAAGGTTTGTTCCAAATGCGAAACGTTTTGCATGGCGATTTTTCATTTCAGCCACAATCAAGCAAAACAAATTCTATGTAAACAATTTTAAAAACCTTTTACAAATATAAAATAAACTTTAAAGTTTTCCTATCGTATATAATTGATGAAGCTAGTTATGCGCCTTACTAACTTGTTGCAAAGTATAAATCATCAAGTATAATTAGTTCTTCCTTCGCAACTTTAACATCTATAGCTAAATTTTTAAGAAAAGTTTTCGCTCAAAACTGCAACTCTCTTTAACAAGGAAAACACGTCAACCCAGAAAAGTTTAAACATCAAAAGAGAAAAAAAGAACTCTATTTAAACTTTAAATTTCGCTATATCATGGCAGCTCTAATAAAAGCTCTATTTAACCATCTCCATTTCATACTCCACAGATTTTAAGAGAAGCAAAAGGAATACATTCCTCCGTGTGTTCACACAAGCGTAGCCAAACCTTAATCCAGGGCTTTAATTTCGGTGTTCTTTTTTTTTGGGCTATAATACTCCCCTGGCGCATTTATCGCCAAAATGTTCAACTAAATAATCCCCGAGTTCATTTGTCGCAAGCTTCTCCACAGAAAGTTAAGGAAAGTGTAAACGCTTATTCCACTTTTCTCTCTTTTAAAGGTAATTTTGGCGAATAAAATATGTATTTTCGTTGCAAGGAGAATAAATGCTATTCATCTTGGTTTTATTTTGAAATTGGGTGAAGAATAACTTTCTTCTTCACTTGGCGAAAATATTATTAGTGAAGATTGGAACTCTAGTGCCTCGTAAAAGTGACTTATGATGAACTTAGCGTGATGTAAGCAGTTAATAAGAACATGTTGAGAAGGAACGTTTAATCGTCAGAATAGGTTGCGAGTCATAAATCATTCTTTTAATATCTTTCTGAATTTAAAAGTAAACCTGAAATTTTTTTGAAAAAATATTCTAATTTTGTAATATGATTTTTCCCGTTATATGTATATATTTATTAAAACTTTAAGTGGATGATAGCAAATTTAAAGCATGGCATGGCATTTATATATATATATATATATATTTTGAATAGGGAGTTCGCAAGAATATAGAACGAAGAATAGAATAGAATATTTGGGAATAACAATAATTTATTATATACAATATTACATAGATTTTAATATATTAAACACATTTTTCTCCAGTTTACCTCCTTATTGAAATTCATTTTTCAATGATAGCAACAAGAATTAAAGAATTTCTTTCTTTTCAAATTGATGCTTCAGTTTACAATTATATTGAGAAAAATAGTTAAACTTATTTTGTTTTCAATAATTTTTGAGTAAATAACAAAAAGTGCCATGCTTGGCAAT
>NC_092207.1:94628616-94697896 GCF_043381705.1 Parasteatoda tepidariorum
AAAATGATTCTCCAGTGTGCGGGGGGTAAAACCAAAATGATGGTTCTTAGATTTTAGAGAAATTATTTCTGTTTTCTAACGGCCTAACTCTGAATTACACTTAATTAGTCAAGCAGAAGGACCTATCATCTTGGCGTATTGTTGTTGATTAATTCACGGCGTATGTGTCAATTTGTTTTATTATTTCAACTATCTAATGTTCCCTTTGTTTTTAAGCAATCCGTATGTATTGGTCATTACAGTTATAATAATTATTTTTAATAATAGAGATTTATTATATGTTTATTAAAGATTCTTCCCTCTTATAAACAATAAGTACTTAGTCGGATAAGTAGCACTGTTCTGTTTTGGTTCGATAATCTTCACTCGTGGGCTAAAACCGGGTACTTCCCGGTCCGGCACCCTGCCCCATTAATTTTTGTCTATGCTGGGCCCATGAAAGCTTCAGTACAGCAAAGGAAGAAAATAGTTGCAGCCAAGGCTGTAAAATGGTTTTAAGGGCCCAGGACAAAATTTACTGCGGGCCCCATCCTCAAAGCACAAAAAGCTTTATCCTCATATTTTTTAGAGTTTTATAAAACCCTTTAAACAAAATGGTAGGTTTTATTTAGATATAATGAAGTTATATACTATTTTCTTTTGAAAAATTATTATAAGAGCCATATTTTCTAAAAGAATTTTGATTGCGCTTTTACGAGTAAGGGACAATTGTCCCACTCTTTTCCCTGCCTTTTTGAGTACAGCATTGACTGCATCCCATGTAAATTACGCGCATAATTTTCTTAAGCTGTTATATAAAATAGAAATGCCTGTGACTTTTTAACTGAAATTCTATATTATTTCTAAATGTTCCAGATAGCTTACTCAGCATTTGGTTTTACCACTATAGTGTGGTAAAGTCGGGTGGTGTGTATAGATATATATGAAATACAATATTTTGGCAAAGCTAGGAAATCAGAGCAGACATAGGCGGGAGAAAACACAGCAATTTTTATTTTATCATTATGGTTTGGAGAACTAATACTTAAATTGCTGTGATCCACTATTTTATGTTTGGGAGAAGATAATTCCTTATCATTTCCCAAATAATAGGAAAAAAGGAAAACATTATTAATCGCAATTTGTTCACAAAATAGGTCCAGGGATTTCTCAGATTCTCACGCTTAGTTTAGGGAAAAACCAAAAATGATAATTATTGAATTCTTTAATCCATTTTTAGAAGAGAATGTGAGTTATTAAGTGTGCAAATGGTTTTAGTTCTTATTAAGGAATTAAGGAAGAAAATTTAGAAGTAGTGTTTATACAAAGAAATAATATAAAATAAATAAATAAATAATAATTATATCAATTTATTAATTTTGAANGTCCATCTTATTAGTTCTTATTAAGGAATTAAGGAAGAAATTTAGAAGTAGTGTTTATACAAAGAAATAATATAAAATAAATAAATAAATAATAATTATATCAATTTATTAATTTTGAAATAGAAAAAAGGGAAGAAAGACAAAACTCAAAATATTATGAATTTTGAAGAATAAAAAAATCTCTTAGAATACAATTAAAGATAAATTAAATAATGTTTAAAATCACAAACATTCCGTTGTAATAGTTAAAAATAATTTTCAAGCTTCAATGCTGCATTAAATCTCCATCTTCAGAACTCAGTAAAATAAAGATTTTTTTTGGTTTGCATTTTGTTTTGTACTAAAGATCATGTGTAACACCGAAACTAGTATACTATATGTATACTATTTTTTAACTATTATAATATAAGTATTTCAACATTAGTTTTTTTTTTCTTTCACCAAGCATAAAAGCTTCCATCCAACATTTTAAGAGGAAGGAATGCTCAATTTTGTTCAGGAAAAATATTAACTATTACACTATTTTTAATTATTGCATATTACTACTATTATTATGTTGGAGCTTTACTAATTTGTTAATATATTGTTCCACATTAAAAATTGTTTGTTAGATCATTAAAAAACTTCTCTTAAATTTTTTTATTTATTTATTGTAAAAATTCTTATTTCTATTCTTAACTCTAGTTACTTATGGCTTTCCATTTAATTCTAAACAAAAGCTCATTTATGTTAAGCGCATACATTTTATATAATGCTATTATTTAAGGAATACAAAACTCTTTAAAAGACACTTAAACTACTTTTTCAACCATAATTAATAAAACCTATTAGGAGTTCCTTTTACTAAAAACAACAAAAAAAAAGGCTTTCTTTCCTAAAATCTCAACACAAAAGACAGAAAATGAGAAAACTGAGCAGGAATTTTAATTTTTTAAGCTCAAAGACTTTCTTTCTCTTTTTTCTAACCTCAATTTTATTAGAATTTGACTACATGAATAAAGTGTTGATTATTCTTTGAGAAAAATAAATGAATTTAAAGGAAAACATTGCCTTTTTTAAAGTATTCTGAAGGGTTAATTTTCTTGTAATTTTAAAAGGAAATTCATAATATTTTGCTTAGAGCATAGAAAATTAATTGCTCGGTAAGAATAATGAACACTTCAGGCTTAGTAATTTAAAACTAATAAAGACATTTTAACCTTTCAATTTAAAGTGAATTAAGAAGATTAAAGCATCATTACTTGTTTTGCATTTACATCGCATTAGCTTGCTAAAGTCTTTGTATAGGGAAGTTTTTGTTTTTAGGATTTAAATAATATTAACAGTTTTTATTTTTAATTCTTTTGTTTTACGTCTTCTTGTTTAAATTGAAATATTACTTTTTAAGTAAAGTCAAAAACGATGATTGCCAATCCAGAAGGCATGTTTTGCTCTAAATTGGTTTTATCATATTTTTTTTGTGATAAAAGTTCTCTTTTCATTAAAAATATTACGAACAAAGAAAACTTTTTTAGTTAGGTTTGCATTAGAAACTTTACATTAGACACTTAAAACACCATCTAAAATAATTGCTTTAAATCGGCAACACCCACTTTTCTCTAAACTAACACTATTATCATCCTTTTTGATCTAACTAGCATTTTAATTTAAGAATATTACAAAGGAACAATATACCTTTTTAGCCAAATTTATTTTAGTTTTACATTGGATACATAAATAAGATTTTAAAATTTTGAGGATTTATGAGAGTTAAGCTAATATCTGCATAATTTTTGGTTAAAGTTTAAAGTTTTAATTATAAGTCTAATTAAAGTTTTTCTATGACTCATTCATTGTTATGTAGACTAAAAAATAACAACAATTGTTGCCCTACTCTTTTTTTTTAAATTTCAAGTTAGGAAAAATATTCAAAAGTTTATCAGGTACGCTAACTCCATTGATGTGAAACTTTTTTTTTAAAAGTTTTGTAACAAATAGCCTTAATTATAAATTTGAGTACGTTAAATTGTATTTTAAATTGTTATTTGTGTAAGTTATGTTACAAATGTAGGAAGTTTAATAATCATTAAAAATAGTATGTTCCAAAAAATAATGATATGGTGCATTTTAAATGACCACACACATTAAGTATCTAAGTATCACCACTATGAATATGTGGCATACTAAAAAATTTAAATATATTTATATAGCAATTTAGAATGTGCTTGCAACGAATTTGATATTAAAATGCTTTCTTTAACATTTCATCGAATTAACTGTATTTTATTTCAATTTTAATAAACACTTAACAATTTTAATGATTAAAAAATCAAATTCAAATCGTCATCCGTTTTGTTTTAAAACGTTGTTCTTAATGTTTTTTCAATCGGATGTTTCATACTCAAAAATTTGATATGCATTTAGCTAAATAGAGGTTTTAAAATACGGTCCTCTTCGTTACATAATATATTATGTTATGTTTTTACATATTTTTATATGGATAATTTTTATATGTTTTTACGTATTTTTATATGGATATGGATTATTACAAACTGCCTTATACTTTTGTTTGAAATGTAGTTCACAAATGAAAAGTAAATTTTGGGTTAAAAGGAAACACGAGGCCATAACTAAGAGTTTATAATGTCTAATTAAAAAAGTTGCCTGTTCTGGGAAATGAAGCAGCTTATTTCTGGGTTAATGACTTCTCTTACATTTTTTTTGCCACTTGCAATACCAAAATTTATCTGCATAGATGTTTAATAATAAGCTCAAATGGCTTGGATTAAACAGTTTTCAGGTACATAAATGAGAATAGTTGGAATCAACAGAAAACTCCAAAATCTTTGTATCTATCTAGTTAAACAATGTGTCGCTCATATTAACCAAGATATTCTTCCATGTATCTGATATGACTATTACAGCTATGTTTTATTTTCCTATTCCCCAACTGTTTTATTTCGAATTATGAAGATTCCATTTAATCAAATTAAAACACTCATCTCCTACAAAAACTCTTACAAACTACCCTTCACTTTTCATTAAATTAGATGGACATTTTACCATACTTTCCAAAAGGCTCGGATTTAACAGTTCCTGAATACAACAATTAGAAAAATTAGAATCAGTAGAAAACTCCAAAAGCAAAATCCCTACATCTAGTTATACTGCGTGTCCATCTTAATAACCAAGAGATATTCTTCCTGATATCTGATGTGTCTATAGTAGTTAACGTTGCCATAAACCCGGTGAAGCCTGAAACAGTTTCTTTCTCGATTCCCCAGCTATTTCATTTCTAGACTCAACGATTCCATTTCACCAAATTAAAACATTCGTCTTCTACCTAAACTCCCTACAAACGTCCCTTCACTTTTCAATCAATAGTACTCCATCCCGAAGGAGAAAATTTCGTCTGTACCCACCCCAATCTTTCAAATCTAAAGTCTTCGGATCATTAGCAATGATCAACCCAACCATTAGCTTAATTACAGTCATCGTACAGAGCTCCAGTCCAACGTGCTAATTGATACTAATGTCCCTCATAATACGAGAGGCTAATATTCGGGGTGGAAAAATGGAGGGAGTTTTCCCCAGGTTTTGTCCAAAGAGAGAAAGATCTTCCTGGGTCTCAATGGCAGGTAACGACAGATTCTAATTGATTAGATCGTTGGTTTGATGAGCAGGAAATTAAGGATGAACTAATCAGTGCAGTTGAATGGTTGAGATTACCTTTTTTTTAAATGTGTATTTGGGTATTCAAATTCGAGACTTGAAATCAGAACGATCTCTAAACGCAACTTGGGTTTGAATATAATTAGGAAAGTCTCATTTGTCGTATTTTAAAACAGTCGATTCGAAAGGATAAAACTACAAAGCGTGCCAGAAATGAACGATGGTAATAAGAAAGATTAGGAAACGAGATAGTTCCACAATTAACTTACACTCATTGTATTATTGAATAGTACAATTCAATGAAACTCTCATTATTAATGTTCCATTTTTTTAAATGTGCTGTTCGAACATGGAGAATTTTTCATTCAATTTAAGAACAATTGCTGAGAAATGTTTTTTTTCCACAATTGACTTAATGTGTTTGTTCTACAATTAAATTTTTAAGACGAAAACTTGAAAAGGATTTTAAAAAAGCATTTGAAAAGAAAGGAAGCATAGCATTGTTTGTTCAAAAATAATTCTCTTTTATTGAATCGTTTTTATTCGTTAGCATTTATAGAATCGTTTGGGCAGTGTTTTTCAATTAATATTCAGTGCAGTTGAATGGCTGAAATTACTTTTTATGGGTATTCAAATTTGAGACTTGAAAACAGAATGATCTCTAAACGCAACTCGAAAGAAAAAAAACTACAAAGCGTGAATGAAATGAACGATGGCAATAAGAAGGATTAGGAAACGAGATAGTTACACAATTAACTTAAACTCATTGCATTTTTGAAGAAATTCAATTAAAGTTTTACTATATATAAATGTTCCATTTTTCATATATGCTGTTGGAATATGGAAAAAAAATTTCATTCAACTTAAGAACAACTGTTGTGAAGCGTTTCTCAAAAATTGCCTGATTGTCCTTTTTTTATAGTTAAAATTTAAAAAGGAAAATAATAAAACGATTTTAAAAACGTAGCATTTATAGACAGAATCGTTTGCTTCAAAGGAATCCTTCGTTTTTTGACATAATTATTGACATAATTTTTTCAATTTATTGATATAATTAATTTTTTTGATA
Source organism: Parasteatoda tepidariorum (assembly GCF_043381705.1). Classification (NCBI taxonomy): domain Eukaryota; kingdom Metazoa; phylum Arthropoda; class Arachnida; order Araneae; family Theridiidae; genus Parasteatoda; species Parasteatoda tepidariorum. Next base: position 94,634,701 of record NC_092207.1, read on the forward strand.
TAATTATTGATTTATTGATATAATTATTTGATTAAAGTAAGTTGAAGAAATGCACTTTTTAATAGTTTGAAGGTTGCGTACTATTAACGTCTGCTGAACTATTAATGTTTAATGACAAATAACTTAATAAAGTTAAGTTAAATTTATCAGATTTCTTGAAAATTTCAATATTGAAATTATCTCTCTTTATTTTGATAGAGATGGTCAATAGACATACTAAATTGTGTTTGAACATATTTATTATTTTAGGCTTATAAGCATTTTTATAATAACTGATACAAGTATTAAATTTATTTTACATTTAGTTTCGGAGTGTACCATGTTTCATGCGAACATTATTTACTAGAAAACTAAAAATTAACATATATTGTGGTAACTTAACAAAATACGTAAGAAAACTGAGCATGCACACACTATCTGATAGCTGTCCAATGGAACATACTTAGGAAATATATTATCTTGCTGCTAAACTTGTACTTGGAAACTAAACATATACATATTATCTGATAGCTAATAATATCCGGGAAATTAAATATATAATAATGACTATTTCATATTTTTATTCTGTTTATGTGTTTCTTTCTTTGTATACGAAAAAGAGCGTCAGATTTCAGAAATGTTGTTATTACGGAAACTGTTGGATTTATTATGCAATGATAGCTTCAATAAAGTTATCATACCATACCCATACCTTTTCAAACAAACATTGGAAATATTTACGAACTAGATATTAATATGTTTAGGAACTAAGTTTAGCATTTTAAGTACATTATAAATAAGAATTTAGCCTCAGCAAAAAGTTTTTCAGTAAAAGAAAGCAAAAGACATGTGCCTAACTATCACTCGCCATACGATTTAGGATGGTTAATGACTGCGAAAAAATCTGAGTTGTTACCAATTATCTCAAGTAAACAGCTCTAAAAAGCGTATGGCATGTAATATCTTCTCTCCCAACACGCTAGACTTGTAGTGCGTTTCGATCTTCTTCATGAAAAAAAAAAGCATCATAATGAGTGAAAACACAATAGTTGGATTAAAAAATCATTCGAATAAATTTCTTATGCTGTTCATTTAGGCAAAATTACTTCGTTTTAATGCGAAGATTTGTTTGAATTATTTTATTATTAATATATAATTTCACTCTCTTTTTGTTAAATTTATTTCCAATTTTACTTTAATTTAAAATAAAAATATCTGACATGGCTGGTTCTAAGCATATGTTATGAATAAGTTAATACTTTTTGAAAAAAATCGACTGCATAGTAAAATAATATACCAACAAATCAATCTTTTTTTTTTAATTTTGATGTATACCTCATCATTTTCCTATTAACTGTGAAACAGTTTGAGATTATCCAATTCTTTTCATCTATTGTAGTTTTCTCTCTGTTATTCTTCGTTCTTTGTTAAGGGCGAGTTCGGATGAAACAAAAATGATTCTCCAATTTCTGCCATTTCCCCCCAATTGATGGACAGAAAATATAGAACAATTGGTTAAGAACCATCTGAAACTGGCCAGTCGTGAGGAAACAAAAATAAAAACGTCACCAAAATGAGTCCAATTTTCGAGTCTTGCGATTGGCTCATCTTGCGGTTGGCAGACGATAATAACGTCAAGCAGTTTCTTCTTCGCAAGTAGAGGGGCGACATCTGGCGATTGTTAGCGCCTGACAGATTGGCTCCATTAACGTTTTATCACGCTCACACGATGACGCGCAAATATCATATACTGCTACTTGAACTCTAAAAGGCCATTTTCGAACTTTAATGTCTCTCAAACAATTGCATTAAAGTTGATTGAAAATTTCGAAGCACTTTTTTCTCGACATATGGTGAAAGTCAATGTTGATGGTTGAACCTTGTTAATGTCAGATATATTTTTTTACGGGAGAATAATTGGATAATTCTTAAGACACAGAAAGCAATTACGCGTACCATTATACTAAAGAAGCACGACAAATGCTTGGCAATTTCGCTTTCTGGGGTATTTTCTCAAGTAATTTTTACATGAATGAATAGTTGATGATCAGCACATACGCACTAAATTTTAAAAAAAAAATCCTTTCATAAGTGGGCATAACTAAATTTATTGTGTTGGTCGGAGGCAGACGAGAGAGAAGAAACTTTCTAAATTTCTCTTGAAATTTGAAAATTAGTACATGATTTAAGAAGAAGAAAAGAGATTAAATCATATATTTTATTGATTTAAATGTTTTATATATTTGTAGCAATACAGAATCGCGAGGTTTAGCAACACCTAGTTATGAAATTTATTTTAGAATGAATTTTATGCTAACTTAGTTTTTAAATTAAATAAGTGCATGCGATTATGTTTTTTTCTAAATTTGAAGAAATGTTGAGCAGAAACTAAATCATTAAAGATCTTGCGCAATCTAAAAATATTTTGTTTGAAGCCTTAATAACCGCCTATCTAACGGTTTCTTCTCTATAAATATGTGATTTTTAACTGTTCCTTAAAAGGTAGGATTTAAGTAAGGATCCAAACTTTAATTGAAAAATTCAATGGTCCGAGAATAACCTTTATAAGTTAATATTTAGATTCGCAATACTATTTAATACTATTAATACTATTTATACTATTCAATACTATTTAATACTTGTGTTTTTTTTATTAAAATATATAAATAAATTGGCACCTTTTTCAAACAAAAATTTTCATTTCATAACTTTCCATTATTTATTTTTTGATGATAATAAAAAAAAGCTTAGATTTGGTAGTCAACTGACTTTTTGAGATAAAATGCTACAATAGCTCCTTAGGATCAGTTGAAAATATGAACCTTTTAAATTACCTGCTTTTTCTTAACACGTTTCTTTTTTTATTGCTTTCACCATGACTTCTCTAGAGGAGTTGACCCTTCAAATAAAAAAAAAAGTATATGCCTCCGAAAAGGAACTATTGGTCACCTACTTATACCTTGGCGTTTTTTCTACTTGTAACAGAAGATTTAGCTAATTGTATCATGCTCATGAAAAAGGTGCTTAAAACCATTCTGGTTTGAAACGTGATAGTTGAACAACAAAGTACATATTTTTCGATTAAATTAATAATTCAGAGACTGAGGGAACTAAGCCGGAATAATCTACGCCAAAAAAAAAAAGAAACTTATTGGATTCAAAACGTAATTATATATTTCACATTCATATTTGAAAGATTTGTAAAGAATGAAGATTCATTAAGAAAGGTAAAAATGAAATAGAGTTAGCGAAATGCAAAATATGTATAAACTTAATTAAATTTAATGATTTTTATCAATTCCGAAATTTTTGCTCACATTCCTGTGAAACAAAAACAAAACGAGAATGAGCGAAGAGTAAAAAAAAAAAAAAGAAAAATGGTCGGAATTCCATTTTCTCTTTCGAATAATACTTTTTATTAACTGCACAGAGGTATTCCAACTCACCGTTAAAAAAGTTTCGAAAAAATAAATTGGTGATTACGAAAGACCAAAAGATCTCGCCTCTTTAATCATCTCAACTCTCCTCTAATCATTTTGCTCTTTGTTCTATTATTTCGGCATCGTTTGTTCTTTGTTCTTATTTTAAAAATGAAATTCGATTCTATGAATGAATGAGAAGAAAAATAAAATACTTTATCACTTTTGAGTCCGTTTCTTTTTTCTTTGGTAAAAGACAGTATATCTTTGATTAGGGAAATTCGATCCCCGTGAAACAAAAGGATGTAAGAATATATTCACACGGTTCCTTCTGGCGGGAGTTGAAATATTCCTTTCGCTTTTAACTCGATTCGCTCTTTGTTAGTTACAGTTGTCACGCTCCTGATAGAATATTTCAAAACTAGCAAAAATTCATAGTTCTTCTTTGGATGAAGTTATTTTCTTGAAGAAAAAGTTGTAGTATATAATAAAACCTTTCTTATTTTTTTTAATCTTTACTTTCACATACATTAAAAAAACTTAATAACTAAATCGTGATAAAATTGAGGAAAAGTTTTTTCTTGCGCTGGCAATGGAAAGAAACAAAGCTCTAAGGATCGAAATCAAAATTTGAAAAATAATTCATGAAAAAAATAATAATAAATAAGATAGATAGCGCCAAATGCAGATGCGGCGCTTCAGCCGATATTCACTATATCCTCCTCGTATGTCCACTTTTAAAACAAAAACATACCATACTTCGAATCGAACTTTGTTTTGCGGCACTGTCCTTCTCATCACCCATGGACACTTCAGATAATCACAAACTTCAATCCCTTATTCAATTCCTAAAGGGTATCCTTGTACTGTTAAATACATCCAACCATTCACTTCACCCTAATATAATTGATAGGCCAGCTATAAGTGATAAACAGTAAAGAGGTCCGAAAATTCCCGTCAGTCATCATCATCATCGTCAAATAAGATAGATTTTTTTAAAATTATGACTCTCATGAGCCGTGGTGGCTCAGGGGCTAGAGTATTTGCCTTCCAATTAGGTGAACCGGGTTCGATTCAAAGTGATGACTGGTCGGTACGAATTCCGCACCCGGCACTCTGCTCGCACCGACCACAGTGCTGACGTAAAATATCCTCAATGGTAGCAGTAAAATATTCTCAATTACCGTTTATACAATGCAAGAATGAATTACGCTAACGTGCAATGCGAGCACAGCGAGAACAGATAGCAAAGCCATCCTACGAAAGCAGATCAGAGGAGACTGACTGATGTAGCGTGTAGGGGGCAATGCCCCCCTGTTATAATTTATTTGCCACCAATTCATTTAAAATTGAGAAAAAATTAATCCAATGGATTTAAAAAAATACTGTTCTTATTGATTCATTTAAAATTTATAGCAAAATAAATTAAGTTACTTCATCTGGAATATAAGTATAAAAGTGGAAATAATACTTCGATATAACACGAGTTATTTAATCTCAAAGATTAAAAATTGTGTCAGAGAAATTAGAACCTGTGTGTTACATTTTTGTATTGTTCAGTTAAAAGAATATCTCGATGTAACACGAGATATTTAATCTCAAAGATAATTAATGAGTAAGCATATTTACAAAGATATTTAGTTGTATCAGAGTAATTAGAATCTATGTGTTACATTTTTGCATGGTTAAGAAACTAAATTTATATTTTATTAATTTTAAACACATTGGGATAAGCCCCCTGTTTGCTGCGCTCTCCAATTCTGAGGTTTGCTTCACAATAATTGTTGTTTTCTGACATAAAACGGTTTTTTCTACGAAAGTTGAATTTATTCACTTAAAGTCTATTTATTAAGAGAAATTCTGTTTGTTACACGCTTTTGCCGCCCACTTCTAAGTCCAACCTGTTCCCTGATGATTCTATTAAGATCAATTAGTGTATGCAAATAATTTTGATTTTGCAATCATGCTTTATTTAACATTAAACACTTATATTTTAAATTTAGTAAGTGCATAACCGTATTTTAATTTCATCGTTTATCTGGTATTTTAAACGCAATTTGTGCATGCATCACATTGTGCATGAAGCTGATGGAACCTCTTAATCATTTAACGAATTTTTTCCAACTGTCATTTATAATACTATATTAGTGTGATTTGCACCAAAGATAAAAATAATTGTTAAACGTTTAATAAATTTATCTTAAAATATAGCACATTAAGGTAATATCATAGAATTACATTATATTGAAGAAACAACTCTTTCAGCTTTAAACTCTTAAACTAGAAAATAAAAATCAATAATTGCAGCGTAGAATAAGAAAAATAAATATTATGAGTAACTACCTTTAAATTTAAGATAAACAAAAATATTTTGTAAGAAAACGATTTCTTCATGACTTTTACTAATGATTTCCTGATGACAACCAAAAATGTAAGGAAATTAATGTGGAAAAACTGAATCCTGTCATGTGATTTTACGGCTTATAAAATGCTCTAACAATAATGGAAAATTGCGTTAGACCATTTTATTTTTATGTTACATCACTGATACTATATTCTGTCACTGATACTTCTGTTTTAATGGTTATAAATTACTGATATAGTTACAGCAGATTAGCTGAGAGGGCTTATCTATCAATCGCACCACCGGCTGAAAGGGGATTTGAAATCCCAGCGTTGATACCACGGTATTTTTTTCTGTTATCAGGAGTTTCCAGCATCATGTAGTTCTCAATTGGCAACCCTAGACTATTGGTATACGAAATTCTCATTCATAGATGACAGTACCACAAAGCTGTTTAACACAAAATATTTAGTGTTCCCCCTTTCTAACAATGAATGGCACCACTGGATAAATTAATTAAATCATATTCCAAGGTTAATTTGACAAACATAACTCAACCACAAACTAACTACAATGCCCATTACTTAATGAAAAGCAGCCTAACATAACCCAATTCCAATGTCAAGTGAAATTTTATTATTGTGGTTTTGAAGCCATGTTAGTTGTAAATGGATACGAAACAGTATAGTTTTATTTTCATAGTTTCTTAAGCTTATACCAGATGTAAACAATTTCAAATCCACAAAGGAAAAGGAATGTTTCTAAACATTATTTTTCCTTACTTTTATTTTTATTAGAATGTTTCTAAATATTATTTTTCTAAATTTTTCCTTGAAAAATAACTTTTGTTCAGATATTTTTTAAATTAAATAATTTGATATTTTTAAATTTGATATGTTTGGCATTTAATATATTACTTTCATAAGAAATTGTATCTATAAATTAACTAGAAACTAAATACTGTCTAAGTGGAATAATTTCCGCTATTTGTTTTTGCGTATTTCACCATATCTTGAGAAATTTATAAGCGAAATGAAAACATTTTGCACACAATTATAAAATTCATTTATCCAAAGACAATTTCGCGCAAAATATAACTTACAGTAAATATTTATAAGCTTTATTATTTTATTCACTAATAGCTGATCTGAAAGGTTTACAAGTCTTTACATCATTTATTAGGATGCAAATTTAATTTTCAAAATGCAAAATTTGGGCGAAATCTGTTTAATAGTTCCTAAGTTGAGTTCAAGAACGCGAAAATTCGATCATTTTTAAGATACTTTTTTTTTTGCTCACTGTGCATTTTGATCTGCTTTTGTTTAAATGGAAATGACAACTAAACATACATAAATTATGTCTGGCTTTTCTTCATATTAAAGAAACACTTTTTACTTCTTGGAAATAGAAATGTGGAAAAATAAACTGCTAGAGACAAATTTACTTTACTTTAAGATTTCAAATTTTCTCTAAGTGTCGTACTTATTCGCTATTTATTTGTTTTTATTTCATATTTGTATTTTTAACTGTACAATTTACTCGTAATTTTTAGAACTGGCTATTAACTTTTCCTTGATTACTTTTGATTTAAATACTTATTATTTTTACTCGTTGCCTTTTGAAACTTATGCTTCCATGTTTGTCCAAGCTTCATATATAACACTTGACCACGGAAAGTCAGGAATATATAGTAGGATTTCATGTTAATACTGGTCCCGCAGTGGACTGATCATTAAGACACGACTTCCAGCAGATCACCGAAGATCACTGGCTGCTGTCAGTGTGCACTTGGTGACCCCTTCGATCAGTCTGCGTCGGATCCGAGAATGGACGGTATTGGTCCCCGTGAAACTGTTCTACCGTAAAAGGCTAGACTTCGCGCGCAGGTCGTCGGGCTACCAAAGCTGAGGAGCCATTCCTTCTGCAGAGGATCAAAATTGTGACTGAAAGTCTTTTGATCATCATCTGGGATGTTTCCCACACCTTCGCCAATAGCCCATTGTGAGCTGCGATGGCTCAGGAGATCGAGCGTTCGCCTTTCAATGAGGTGAACCTGGTTCGAATCCCAGCGATAGCTAGTCGATATGAATCCTCATCCGGCTTGCATCAACCGCAGTGCTGACGTGAAATATCCGCAGTGGTACACGGATCATGGGTTAGAGTCCCTTTGTTATCTGGCTAACGGTGGGAGGTTCTCGTGGTCATCCTTTCCCTGCAACGTAAATACGGGTTAGTTCTATCAAAAAGTCTTCCAAGAAGATAAATTTCTCCCGATACTTGATCCAGGAGTTCCCTTGTCTTCTGGATTGGGTTCAAAATTTCAAGGCTACGGAGTTGAACACTAGCAGTCGTAAAACCGAAAATCGGGTCGGCTGTTCACCGACGATTATAAAATTTAAATAAAATAGACCATTGTGCAGCTCTAGTGCAACGTAAATGAACTAAGACAACAACAACATGTTAATAATGCTAAAGTGAAAGTAAAATAAAGTAAAAAATATTAAAAGATTTTTATTTTTTTCAGAATGGCAACAGCCCATCCATTAGGAATTTCTTCTCATCATATTCCTGAATGGAATGGAGATGAAGGTTGCCAGAATCAAAGCAACACTCAAGAAGTATGTCTCGATCCTTACTTTAGCCACTGTCTCTTCCGGATAGGAATCTATGGATGGAGAAAACGTTGTTTATATTTCTTAATCATACTACTTGGTTCATTAGTTGTTATTAATCTTTCTCTCACCGTATGGATCATCAAAGTTTTAGATTTTACTATGGTAAGTGCGCGTGAAAAACTTTTAAACATTTTGAACAACTATAATATTGTTCAGCTGTAATTTTAATAGGGTACATAATTGAAACGTATTATCTACTGCAATTACTCATCTTAAGTTTGTTTACATGATAAAATGGAATAACTTGGTACGGAATGCTTAAACTTAAAACCAAGATACCGACATTTAGGTTCTAAGTTGAACTAATTTCTTAAAAGCATAGTTAAAGAGGAAAGAACTCAATTTTTGAAAAAATTTTTATTGTTAGAATTAAGCGGGATCATATAGTATTTATATTGCCCCTTTGAAACAATGCTTAACCTAAAATAAAATTTACCTAAAATAAGTGATTAAGAATAGCTTTCAGTTCATATACAATATTTAAAATGAATTGCGAAATTAACAAAAACATTACTCATGTCCTTAAGCTAAAAGTCATTAAAGTATGTCCCGATGTTTTCTATATTGTTAGAAATTTCTCGGAAAAATAGTTAACGAACAATTTATTTACATTTTATTTTACCATATTCAACGAAAACTTTAAAATAAACATAAAGGAGGTGGCATTCAAACTTTCAACTCGAAAACTGGATACAAAGTTCTTTGAAAGTTGGAAACCAAGCCATATGTTTGGACTTATTATCAACAGCAGATACCATTATTTTCCTTCAAGGGATACACAACACAGCTGCTGATGTCGAATATTTTTATAGAAATAAGTGTGTGATGAACACCTTATTAAGCCATGCAGTTTCGTGCAACTGGGTGCATACTTTAACCGAGAGAGCTAATGTATCAATCTCATGGTCGACTGAACGAGAGTTCATATCCCAGCCTTGATGCCACAATACTTCCTTAATTCCTGCAACAAATAAGGAGTTTCCAGTTTCCTACACCCCTTAAATGATGACTCTGGACTGTTGAAATACGAAACTATTCAGTCATGCATAGATGACAGCACCACAGAGGAGCAGTTTAACACAAAAAAGTCATATCTTTCACATTTACCTCAATAGATGGTACTACTAGTAAACTAATTAAGACACATTCAATGGTTCACTTGATAAAAAATAACTCGATCACAACCTAATTCTTTTTCCCTTTACCTAGCGTAAAGCTTTACATATTTTAACGGAATTATTTACTTTAATTTCATTTTTGCGATCTTGAAACCATGTTGGTTGTAAATGGTTGCAAAAATGTATTTCTTTGTAGTCATTGTTTTTTAACTGTACCAGTTGTAAACGGTTTGAAATCCGTAAAGATAAAAAAATAGCAGATTTTAATCATTAACTTCATGGTTTATGGTTATGATGACATTGGAATTGTAAACTGCTGCTAATTAGTCCACCGTTATTTTAGAATGAAAAGTATATCATTCCCATTTTGATATTTTAATGCCTCTCTGAGTTCATTGATTTAATTTAAAAAGGTTTCACGAAAAAAAATTAAAAAAGTCTTAACTAATTAACAATTATCTAAGATTATATCTATCATTGGGAATTTCATGGCTGTTTCTAAAAACATTGACCAATTAGTATAATTAGTGCTATATTAATAATAAAAAAACTACAGATCAAAGAACACAAAATTGAAACCAATAACAGGCTGAAAGATCAGCATTTAGATTGAAATTATTTTGAAACTGCCCACTACACATGTTTTCTAAGAACGATTAGCAGTTGATGATTTGCTTACATGGTGAAGATTGTCATTCTAGTCCACCTAAAACATTGTGATCAAAAATTGATTCTTCTTCTGTATGTTTATTTGGATTGCAATTTCATGCATTTAAAAACAAATAAAAAATATGTTTTTTTTTAAAAAAAAAAAGTTTCTGAAATAATAATGAATAAAAAAAAATAATCCTATGTACTAATAGCAATCGTATAGTGTAATGATAATTTTGTGAATTTTGTTGATTGCTCATAATTATTGAAATTGTGCTCTTTTATCTTATTTGTTTTTTCTCCACAGGATGGTATGGGAAATTTAAAAATTCGAAAAGATGGTATAAGGGTAGAAGGTCAATCAATATTCCTCAAATCGCTCTACGCTTCACAAATACAATCTAGGCAGGTAAATCTTAACTTTCTTTTGTAATCTTTTGAAAGAAAAAATGCAGATTTCTTTTATACATTGAATTCCAGTATTTCTTGTAAAATTGCCTGAATATTTTATCTAAGGGGATGGAAAAGAGTCTTGATCTCGTAAATAATGAGTCATCAATTCATTAATTATCGAGCTATAAGAAATGAAAATTGAAATTACAAACTCTACTGCTTAAAAAAAATTTTATGCAAATTTTTAAAATCTCCAGACAATAATATGGAATGCTTAATATGCTTGCTATAGATCGCTGTGATGTGACTCTCTATAATAGGTAAAACTCATTTAAGGAACGATGGTTCTCAGAGATAATTTTGGGGTCACATGTGTAAAATGTGTGCTTAATATAGCTCGATGAAAATAATTCACAAAGGTTGAAATCAGGAGAAGAAAGCGGCTGAGAAACGCAAATTAATACGCCGATAAACGCAGCAAACAATCACAATCAGATTGTGCATACTGAAAAAAAAAATTCCAATATGGTTTCCATTAAAATTCAATTCAAATCTAAATCTCTCTAGCGATTGAAACATAATAGAAAATTTTCAAATAACTCAATAATTTTTGCTCGGTAAAAAAAAATCATTTTGGTACGTTACTTAGTTATTAATAACTAAGAATGACATTAATATAACACATGTTCCTACCTTATCACGGTGCTGTGTTTGTGTGTGTTGTTCATCCCGAGAGCTACGTACTAGGAGAACACCCCCCCCTAGCTGGACAGGCTGGAGGAGAGACGAAATCTGACCAACAGAAACATCCTGGCCTTCCTGGTAAGTGGTTGAGCATACCAGGAAGACTGTTATGACAGGTAAACATGAAAGTTTCGAACAACATTGCAAAAAGTCAAGGCCCATAATGGATTTAAAGAAATAAAGGGAAGAAAAGGCAATAGGACACAACGTCAAATAGCAAAAGTCCGAACTTTATACAAACGTAGCTGCCTAATATCAAGGAAGATCTCCAATCGACGTTGAGCATTAATGATGTTCACAAGTTATGGTATAAAAAGTATAAATATAATATAAACGATACAATAAATATTATATATATATACTATATATATAATATAATATATAGGCAATTTAAAATATAAAATTTTCCCAAGGTTTTCGTATAATATACATTCCAAATGAAATTAATTTTTGTTGGACGAGCATATAATGCAGGATAAGGAAAAAATAAATACTAGTTTAATTAGAAAATGCTATTGAGCCAAAATTCGAGTTGTGAAGTATTATTTTGAATTTCATATATCTCCAATGGTCATCGACTTAAGCGAAAGTCGTCTTATAGTAGTTTTGACTACTAAAAAATCAGTATTATTCCTTGCTGCAGTGGCTGAGAGAAAACATATCACAGGAACGTTGAAACCATTAGTGGCTGAAAGCTGACATACGACAGAGATGCATAAACCTGAACGAAAGTATACATATTCCAGACATGTAACAACTTCTGGTGGCTGAGAGCAGACATACAATAAGGACTGGAAAATCTTAGGTGCCTGAGAGCAGACATATATCAGGGACAGAAAAAGCTTTGGTAGTTGAGGACAGGCATACGACAAGGAAGTCTAAGCCTTTGGTGGTTGAGAGTGGACATAAACCTTTGTTATCTGAGAAGCAGGGACGTAAAACTCTTTGGTGGCTCAAAGTACATGATGTACGTTAAGTACATGATGGCAAATGGCCAATCTTAACCATTTTTTCGTACAATTTACGGTATAAGTTAAACAGTCTCGCTGATACTACAGTTTTCAGACATATTTGTTTCAAAGCTGACCTGATTTTCTTACTGACTAGGATATTATATTTATACGTATATATAAAGCATTCATTTAAATTAATTTTAAAGAAATCAAAAATAAAAATTATCACTAATGTTTCATTTTTAAAAAAAATACAAGATTTCAGATGTTACTAAACTACATACAATATATTTCTTGACGTTATCAGATTCACGATATTTAAATTAACTTCATCAGGAAGATTTAACAAACAAAAAAAAATGAAATCGTTATTTTTCTACTAAAAAAATCAAATGCTTTATAAATAGCAAAAAAGACATTCTATTTTTTGCGCTATTTAAATTAATTTTAATTGAAAAGATAGCATACTTTATTGAAAATAATTGCAAAAGTAATGATACAAGTCATAAAGCAAGAAATATAAGAATTAAAGCATTTTATTGAGCGCTTTTAAAAATAATTCCTTCAAACATTACGATTTTAATTGCTAGTGGTGTGAAAAAAATACAAAAGCGAAACAAGTTGAAAACACAAAATTAACGAGAAAAAAGGCGAGCTGTTTACATATTAACCGATGTTTTAACTCTTTTTTTCTTACAACGTTTTCCCTGTTCATTAAATTATAAGAGAGAAGAAAAATTCTTTAAATACCAACTGGGTAAAATGTTCTATACAAACATTTCTAAAGCCCCATTTTTTTTATTATTTCCTAGGAACACAGCGTGACAAAATTCCTTTTGGTCTCCGTATAAAAACATTGAAGAATGCAAGAAAAAAATATAATTACTCCTCTCAATTTGGCAACATTTCAAGTCTTGGGAAAAGTTGAATTGTTCGAAGAAGCAACTGAAAAAAAAAGAAAAATTTTCACCGAGGGGGAAAAAAGAGTAAAAACACGTTATTGTACACGTTTTATGAGTTATTTTTCTTTTACTTTGTGACATTTTTATATGTCTTCTCTCAGAACATCGGTTGTTATTTTTGAAAATAAGCAAAACAAAAATAAGGTTATCGTACTCAAATAATGGTCATTTTCTGTTTGTTAAGAAAGGTATTGTTTTATTAAAACAACGTTTCTGTTCAGTTATAAAATCGTCACAAAAAGGGGTGCTAAAATGTACGCTGTTAACACAATCTTGTTATCTTTTTGGTTCAAAATATTTTTACTTTTGTATTGTTTTTAGTTCACAGTACTCCTTCACTATTCTATGAATTTGGTCATTTATTTCGATGGATCAAGGGAATTTCCAATAAAAAATGTGAATGATTATTGCAATTTTTAATATTATGAAATTTTTTATAAGCAGAGTATTCTGTACTTAACTTATTTTTTAACTGCTTATGAAAAATAAAGTCGGAAATTATATAAATGATAAATCAAGAAATAATTTAAATGAAAAAAAACGAGATCAAGAACTAAAAAAAAGTAATTGGTTGTATTATTTAAATTTAAGATCATAAGATAAATTGTGACCGTAATTACATAAAGAACTTTGATTGCTGGTATTCTTGTTAGCTGCTTACAAAATTATAAGTTTCAAGAGGACTAAAACGCTGAATGTTTTTGCTTATATTTACGTTCATTTGATACCGAACTGGGTTTTAATTTCTTTTTGATTCGCAATTAATTACAAAAAAACAAGTATTGTTTGTAAATTTTACTTTGTTTCCATTATCTTGCTTACGTGTCTGTAATGTTAGAATCTTGCTGACGAAGTGTTGGCTTTTTTTCAACAAGTTAGAGCACCAACATTTTAACTAAAGCTCAGTACTGGATAACAATGCACATTCCAATCATTTGCAGACCTCTACAAGCAGAATTTATTGTGATGTTATAATCGGAGATAATTTATTGTTAATTAAAATTACGAACACTTAAAGATTAGCTAGAGCACTCAAATTTTTAACCTTTATTGACCAAATTATAAAACAAAATATAAAAAATATGTAAAAATGTTTAATGGCTATTTTACATTTTAACAAAGATTTTTTTAATATTCAATATTATTTTCTAACTTTTCCATAAAATTTTTAATTTCGGACTTTAAAGTTTCGTCAGGATTTAGTACATAATTTATGATACTTTGAGAGCAACAATTATATCATAAAAACATGAAGAGTAATAAAATATATAATTTTTATACATAAATATCATTCAAAAATATCAAAATGCAAACTACATTTAGAATGAAATTATTTAAATGTTTTATTAATTTTCTCAAATGCAGTATTTTTGGATTCATAGTTTTATGGTTTTGCATATTTTGTATTCAGATGCATCAGAATCTCATGTATGGAATTTCAGCCCAAACAATTTCTCTTTTTTCAACTGTTAAATCCAGCTGTTAAGCCTCATATGTATACATCATTTATATGCATCGAGCTTCATTTTTACATATCTGTAAAAAATTAAAATTAAGCCTGAAAAAAACAGTACTGTAATGAAATAAAGACAGCAAATAATGCATAAATATTCGAATAAATGCGTATACATGTAATGTGCATTCTAATAAATATATTACAAATGTATTCTAATAAATGAACAGAAAGTAAGTCAAAACTATTCTCAAAAGAGTTTGTAAAATATTCATTGCAGGAACATAAAACTCGTAAAGACTTTAATGTCCCATGAAAAGATATAATTATTATAAAATTTTAATTAAGAATAAACATTCAGTACTTTATTTTATAATTAGAATGTTAATGATTAATTAAAAAACTATAATTAAATTCAAAAAATCTTGAATTAATTTAAAATTAGATTGAGATAGAAAGCTGAAAATCGAAGAACGAAGTTTGATCATAAAATGGCTCCCTTGAACAAAATATCAATCACTAAATAGTTCGATAGGTGATGTTAAAAGCCGAAAAATCGAATGATGCCAATTAGTAATCATAAATGGAAAGTCATATGACAGGGACTGACAAGTCTCTATGAGATATTTTGTTCCATTTTAACGTTACATCGAAATATTATTAGCGTGACTTAGAATATTATTAGGAGCAAGTTTCAATCATTTTCTAGTTGCTGAAAAGGGAATTCATCGCTAAAATTTAAAACAAAAATACAAAGGCTTAGTAAAACACCTTTAACAAAAAGCACCGAACCTAATTAGCGTAACTTTAACCTAAAGCACAGAAGTTAATATTCATTTTAACTCCAAAATTAAGTATCAGAAAATAAATATGATAAATTGAAGCAAAATATGAGAATCACAAATAGTTTAAAATACTAAAAGGTTCAAAAGACATGGATAACCAGAGAGTCTGACTAAAACATATATTGTAAGATGAGTTGAAAGAATGTGTTGACACGGTGGAGTGACAGCTAGGTTACATTGTTAATTGAATCTGGTGGATTTAACATGTCCTCAAGTGTAGTTTTGATGATTTCTTTGATAATTCTTCTGCAGGTCAAATTTGAGAATGGTTGATGTTCTGTTTCGTTCTGGAATTCCGTGCCACGCTGTGCATGAAATCTTTGACAGTGGCAAATCAAGTGTATTGTATCTTGATGAGAGTCACAATAAGTACAAATTGAGGATTTTCTAAAAAATCTTGATTGATGGATGACAAATGCGCCGTGGCCGGTTAAAAATTGATTTAAGTAGAAGTTGGCCTGCAGTCTTGATGTTTTAGGATCCTTAAAAAATATGTGTGTTTGGCGTCTCTTTGTTCATCCCATGATCCCATCGCTAAGTAAAGTTTATTGCTATTTAAATCTTCTATCTTTTTCTGATTAGCTACAGGGCTGAAACTGTAATTGCAGCTTTGTGCTTACAGTGGAAGTCTCATTCTGAAAAAAATAATTCTCATTCCTTTATACATCCTATCATCATATCACAGTAGAAATGTTTGGTGGTGATAGACATTGATTGCATGAAATGTTTGTTTGCAAATAGTTATTTTAATAAAAACAACCATGAGTAAGCTATCAATTATAACTCAGAGCCAAAATTCATGTGTTTATCACTGTTTTACGTATAACTATATTAATAAAATCAAGGGTTAAAATACTGTATAAACTTTAACTATAGATTAAAGTTTCAAAGTATTGTCCTCTTAGTTTTTATTCATAAGTTTATATAAAAGAATTCCTCTTCTATTTTAGGATCAACCATTGTGGTTTGAATCTTCTAGAAATATCACAATCAATACAAGAAATTCGAAAGGAATAGTTACAAGTAAACTAAATTTAGGTACAATTCTATTTCGTTTAACTAGTTCATTAAAACTTTATAAAATATTATGTGTACATACATTTGAATTACTTGCAATCTACTTATTTCAATTCTTGCAGGTGATGGAAGATTAGATGTTTATACTTCACAATTTATAGTTAAGAAGCCAAATGGAGATGTTCTTTTAAAAATTAATGAAGACGAAGTCATCATGGCAGCGAATAGACTTCGAGTTTCAGGTAAATAATTTTAAGACATAATTAGAGACAATACTTAGTAATTAATGTCAGAGATAGATTTATATATTTTTCCATCATAAAATGAAATGAAGTGTAGGCATTCAACATTAGAGAAACAGGATTTTTTAAAAAGGGCAAAATTTCTAAACTAAGATTTTCACTTAATAATGTTGGTGTGAATAGATTCTTATTATCATGACGCATAAGTATTTCAAACAGGTTTATGAAAGAGCTTATAATTATGCGGCGATGCTCAGAATTCGGAGATAAGGAAAACTAATTTCGGCTATTTTCTTTCTTTCTTTAACTGTCGTTATAAATGTTGCAGCTATATATATTTTTTAAATCAGCAATTATATATTTATTTTGTTCATTTCTCGTAATTGTACAGTAAGCAAAGGAAATTTTTTTTTCTCGGAAGAATTTTATTTTAATACTTTGATTTTCACTCACTTAGCTCCAATCTCAATGGTTTAAAAGATTGATTTCAATTAATAAATTAACGAAGCTAGGGATATAAATGACGAAACCAGATACAAAAATGTATCTTTTCTAAACCTTTTTTACAACAAATTTGGATTTTTGAACATCAAAGAATTGGGAAAAATACTGATATAAATTGTTCAGAGAAGAAAGTAGTCGAAAATTTATACCCCTTAAAGTGAATTGATTTTTGTCCCAACTCGGAAACGAAGGCGAATAAAAAACGTTTTACAATCATAAGACTCCTTTATATAAAAAATTTTATTATTTTGTATTTTTAATATAGTTACGGTTAAAATTTTTTTGGATTGACAGATATGCGCATTTTTTACCTCTGTTGTCCAAATATTTCTTAAGAAATGAAATTTTGAATTCGTTTTTTGTTGTTGAAGTTTTTAAACTCGTGAACTATTCAACAGATTTTGTTTGCATTTTGATATAAAAAAAAATCAGTGCATGTAATCGATGCATATCTTCTAATTCAAAATTTTTCGAACGTAATTAAAAGAGGAGAACCTCTTTACTCACACGGGATTGCTATTATTATAATTTTGTGGGACGAATTATTTATTTGCTTAAACAGTTCAAAAATATAGTAAAATACTCCAAAGATTTTGCTTTCAGTTTTATGGAACCCGAATGTTCAATTGCTGTTTTGATTCGAAGATTGGGACCATATTTTCCAGATTGAGGCTGCCACTTATATTTTGCTGGCTAAGTATCCAAATCTGTTTAAAAAAAGTTATGTTTAATCAGAGAAAGTGTACGTTTTTTGTCTTATTTAATAACTTATTTGATGGCTAACATTAGTTAATGGAAATTTTTGACATCAATCTTTGAAATCGTCAAGATTTGTTCCTATTACGTAAAACTACGATCATTGCAACAAACGTTAGTCAGAAATATACTTTGGTTGCTCATTCATCAATGCGTTATGAAAGTGAGCGATTAAATAGCATTTATGGAACATTGTAGTGTTTAAAAAAAATTTTATTAAATAATCCACCATTCTGAGAAAAATGTATCAAATTTTTCTGCTCTCTAAGCGGCTAAGAAGAGTTTGATGAAATTCTTTGATTTTCCCGTCGATACGAAATTTTAACTATGTTACCTAGCAATCAAATTAAGGCAGAGAAAAAAAAAATCTTTAAATATCTTGGAAAATTCTCTTTTCAGTGTAATTTAGGCACCATTAGTACAGTAGTGGTTAGGCTTAGAAGTATATTTAGTTTAAAATGTAGAAATACAAAACTATACCTTATGAAGGATTCAACAATAAGGATAAAATTATCAAAAACAAAATCAAGGAAATTTTTGAACCAAAAGGACTCAAAGATGATTAATTAAAGGAACTTTTTAAATCAAGGAAATACTAAAACTTCACTGTTTGAAAAATATTTCTCTTGATTTTTGATAAACTTAAAATTACACAAGCCTGCGAAATTGAACTTTTTGAAAAATACAGGAGAACTTTTTATTGATTTATATGTTATTTCATGTGCTGATTTCGAAAATGACCTTCAATTTTACCAATCACATCAGGATTTTTTATAAAATCGATATTAATGTTTTTACTAAAATCCTATTTGGAAAGGAATTCTCTCAAACAATTTTGCATGTACTATCCGGTAACTGTTCTCTTCATTCATTTTGATCTATGTAAAATATAATCTTGGGAAAGAAAATTGATGTTTGAGCTATCAGCTAATTTTTTATAGGTTAAAATGAATAAAAAATATTGTAACCAGGCCGCAGAAGTCACCTCTGTTCGAGATAAAAACTATAAGTTCCTTGTGTTCAAACTTTTTACATCAGTTTCTAGAAGAAAATCACCAACATACTCTTTTAATTTGTTTTTATTGAGATAACTTACATAAAATTGACGATTAACCAAGAATAACAAATACTGTGTATGTGTATATAAAAGTTTGAAACAAAAAACAAAACAAACAAAAAACAAAACAAGAAAAAAACAAAGGAGAAAAGTTTCTATTTAAGTATATACTCGTTATTCTCTGAAACTTATTTTTGATGATCTTCTTTAGTGCTTAATCTCAGGTTTATCCCGAGCTATCATCCAACAGTAGTCAGCGAACATGTTCTTGTCCCATCTTCCTTGATATTTAAGCTACATATCTCTGATATCTTGATGGAGCCATTCCCTTTGTTCTTCGCTGACTGCTCCTAAATTTTCAGGAAAAAAGTCCACATGTGAGTGAAGGAAATGCATTTTCACACTCATGGAGCTATCCAACGTTTTAAATTTGTCCAGCATTTTCATTACAATTTCCTTATAATCAGGATCCTTGTAATTACCCAGAAATTTACTGACGACATCTTTGAAAGCAACCCAAGCTTCTTTTTACGTTTCTGTTAGTCTCAAATTCTTTATCCTTCATGAGTTTGCGAATATCTGGACCAACAAATATCCCATCTTTCAACTTAGCTTGGGATAAACATGGAAACATTTTGCACAGGTATTTGAAACAATTGCCATCTATTAGAACAGCCTTGACAAACTGCTTCATTACACCTAATTTTACATGTAGCGGAGATAACAATACTTTTTTCGGATCAACTGACCCGTTTCGAATAACGTTCTTGGTGCCTGGGTCAAGATTA
Source organism: Parasteatoda tepidariorum (assembly GCF_043381705.1). NCBI lineage: Eukaryota > Metazoa > Arthropoda > Arachnida > Araneae > Theridiidae > Parasteatoda > Parasteatoda tepidariorum. The sequence continues at coordinate 94,654,601 of NC_092207.1, forward strand.
TGTCTTTTCGGAGGTTGGATCTTGTCACGGCTGACCCACTTACAAATGAAATATGGGTACTTTACAAATCCCCCTTGTTGACCAAGAAGCATGGAGATAACTTTCAAATCACCGCAAATGGTCCAATTGTGGCCGATATATTTTCTTTTGTTCCGATCGAGAGCCAGGTTTTCGTAGCATTCTTTTAAATATACTGAGTGTTCAACTGGTACTGATGCATACTGGCTCCCATGATGAAGAAGAACAGCTTTGAGGCTTCTTTTAGATGAATCTATAAACAGCAGCCTCCACTTATCTTTATTGTAGATGGCATTAAATTTCTCATCATTCCAGGAGCATCAGAACAATAGACCAAGTTCTCCTCCTCATCAAAGTACTTAATAAATTACTTTTCACGTTTCCTGTTTCAATAAAAAGATGTTCCTTTGGCCAATAAGTTTTTTTCATTCAGTCTGGAGCCTAACAATCCAGTTGCCTCTTTCGAAAGGCCAGGATCTCTAGTCAGATCATTAAGCTCAATCTGAGAGGAGGGCTGAGGTAAACCGGCTGGAGATGGTTTATATTCGATATCGGAGCCTTGAACTTCTGGATGTTCCGAGTCTGAAGACTCTGAAGAGATGATTGGTAATTCAGTCGAAGGCAAAGGTACAGGCACATCAGGTTCACGAGGAACGGGGGGCGTATAGCCGATGGAATACTACCTGGATAAGATATTAGTCTTTGATTTTTCCGGTTATACCCACGAACATGGCAGGAACAAAAACAAAAATCAAAGTGGTTTTGGGGCTCCCTCCACGTCATAGGAATTCCAAATCGTAAAGAAGTCTTCTTTCCTTGATGCCATAAGCGTAGATCATTGAGACATTGCACACAAACTTTATGAGGTGCCCAAGATTTGTCCTGATCCAAGAGTTTCGTGTCAAAGTAAGCGAGATAATGTTATCTTACATAGTCTGAATTGCTCCTCATGCGATTTTTAACAGCACTATATTCGCCGCATGTATAACAAAAGTCACTTGGAAAATTTTCACAATGTCTTGAACTCAAAGCCATGTTTCACGAAACGCAAAGAAAAAAGCAAACTTTAAAATGACTCCCTATAACGCTTGCTAGTGTTTCTGAGAGATCAGCGAACCTAGATGAGGACTCTCGCTACCCTATTTGTAGAGAGAGATTGTTACAAAGAGAGGGACGGTGACAGGAAGTAGTGATAGAGGGGTACTTTTGTAGATTTGACCAAAGTAGAATGTTGGTTCATCAAAAAGGGAAGAAATTCAAAAATGAAAATTTTTTTATGGTAAATGTTCATAAAAATTGAATTTTTCTAAAAAACGTGACGTGATGGACATTTTTCATTATTATTTTCCATTTCAGCACCAAAAAATACATTAAGTTCAGCTATTAGACTTCTTGTATTTTTTTCATCGCAGGCCTGTGTTATCAATGAATTCTTTTCGAATGTATTATAATATTTAAATTAATAAAGTATAATAATATTTAAATTTCTGTGTAATATTTTTTAATTAATTTATGAGAATTGTTAGTATACTGTAAAAATAATCCCGTAAAATTTATGGTATATCTGCCCATGAGTTTGTGCAAATCCGTAAACCTTACAAAGTTAATCAGTTGCTACAATGATTTTAACCATACAAGAACAGGTTTTTTCTGTAAAAATTACGAAAGAAATTCGTAATTTAGACTGTTTTATCTCTCTCTCTCTCCCTCTCCCTATATATATATATATTACAGAGACGAAACACGTTTCTATTACAAAAACAAGAAGTCTCTGCTGTCTCAACAGACTTTAACCAAATGCAAAAGGAAAAAAAGTTTTTTTCTATGAAAGTTATGAAGTAAATCTGTTCTCGCATCAGTTGTTAATATTTTCTGATAGCAGAATTTGTATCGATCAGTCATCGCTTTGATTCGAACCTGGGTCACTTCATTGGGAGCTGTGCGCTGTGTGCCATAAGTCACTTCGGCTTAAGTGTTTTATTATGAAAAATTGTGATAGTAAGAGTTTCGCTTCAGTATTGTATCAATTTAGCAGAAAGTAAAATCACAGTTTTATTTATACGATGTTCGAAACTATAAAATCATTGCCTTAAAAAATCAAGTATAGAAAATATTCGTAAATTTATTGGTATAGTTAAGGTAAAGTTAGAATACGAAACGGAAAACTGCATGTCAAAAACTAGAATTTCAAATGACGGTTTTTATCCATTTGTGATAAGACTGAAAAACAGAGAAAAACCGTTTAGTCAACAAAACAGCTTTAAACAATAAATATACGGTGAAATTCCGAAAAAAAACGATATTTTTTACAGTGTATTTCAAGTAAAAATATGTTTAAGTACTGTTGGATTTAGATGTCAATGCTATTTTTATAATATTGCAGTAGAAATTCACGTACTTTTAAGTCAAATGAGTTACTGTTTCGGTAAATGATTATTTTTTCTGTCTATTCCCTTTTAGGAGACGGCGGTGTTATTTTCGATGGTTCTATACAAACTCCACTAGTTAAATCGGAGCCATCCAGACAATTAAAGTAAGTTTTTGAACTTAGATTTGTTGAACATTTTTACACCCTTAGTTCACTTTGTTTTACATTAACAAAAATTTTATCTACTATGAAAATGGTTTAGCATCAAAATATTAGAATTAGATTTTTTTTCCTTGCATGAGTGTGATTTTAATTAATTTTTTTCTACTTTGAGTGCGATAATAATTGCAATTTTGATTCAAATAATTGCAAAGTTTGTAACTGGAAACTAATTCCCACTACAAATTTAGGGCTTGGAAAGCACATGGGCTTTCCAAGGGGCTAAATATAGGGTACTACCCTATATTTTTAAATTCACAATATCGATCGTTCAAAGTTTTTATCCTCAAACTAGTAAGTTTAAGTTTAAAAATCCAAAAAAAAGGAGAAAAAAACTAAACTGTTCCGAGTCTAGTTTTACAACAACGTGCAGTTTAACAAAGCGAAGTATAACTTGTATTATAATTAGTGCATTTCGCGTATATTTCGTTTTCGATTACGTGTACTTAATAAAACCTAAGGGGAAATTTTTCGGGAGGAAAAATTTTTTCTCTTTAAACTCCTAATAATTCCAGCTTTACAGTGCGCAAATACACTAAATTACACCCGAAATAACCTGTGATCTGATGATCGGATTTTCACGTACTGAGACTGAAGCTTAATGGTTCGAGATAACCTTAGATATACTTAATAACCAGTGCACGTGATCTGTTAAGTTACGAAATCGGACGAATAAGCTTACTATCTCCGAATAAAATTATCTTTTTCGACGAATTAGCATTTTTGACTCCTATTTGATGACTATTTTTGACTGAAGTATTTTGAGGCTATAGTTAAGGCAGGAGAGCAGTCGGAAAATTTAGAACCCTAAATGTAATTCTTATTTTTCGTGTATTTCTCTATATCTCTAGAACTATCAGAAACATTTTTTTATGTAAAAAATAATTCAATAAAAAATAGAACTTTAATGCTTATTACTGACGAAGTACAAACTTTAAACAAAATCGGCTGAATAGTTTCTGGTATAATCAGGTTTAAGGAAGTCTTTCACTGAAAGTTTGATTTCCCGTGAACTAACTCGACCAATATTGAAATCTCGAGCATATAGTGACAGAAACATTCATATATTCAAGTAATTAAAAAGAAGGAAATGACGAAATGCAATTTTAAAAACTAAGTTTTTCAAGTGGATTAAAAAAGAGAAAATATATTTACTTTCCTTCCTCAATTCAAGGGAAAAAAGTAATATTCATCACTTTCTTGCCATTTATTACAGCCGAAAATTATCGCAAACCCCACACGTCTTTTAAAAGTGATAAGCGTAGCTTTTTTTCATTTAAGTGTGACACAGATTGAATTATTTTTTCTCATTTACTTCAAGAACGTAGTTTTCGAAGCCTTACATTATTTTAATTTCAATAAGGGTTCTGAATAAAGACACTGTGGAAATGAATCAATGCATTCATATTCTATAGAAAAGCTAAACGTTATCTAATAGTTGACATTAATGCTGACAATAAGGGAAATGGAAGCACTATTGACCTCTGCAAGCTGTGTCAGCCGTCAGCTGTAATTGAATGACATGTGTCATGAAACGTATATTGCCGTTCATACATAACTTTCGATAATATCCACGAACCGTTATTACGGCTATATTTGCGTGTGAATATGTCACGAATGAAATTGTTATTGCATTGGACCGTGCCATCTACAGACTCAATGCAATAACATATAATTATGATTCATCACGTGACCTTGTGTTGCAGCGAGAGATAAATACGTTAGGTTGTGATTCATGATTGTAATGTTTTGTTTGGCTTCAAAAGTCACAGTTAGGGTATATTTTGTAACATTATACACACCATTTAAATTATCTGCCTTTTAAAAGTGAATACAGTTATTTTCGATTCAGTTTAAACACATTTTTTGATGCTGCTGAATTATCACTTAAGTTTAAAGTGTGCAATGATGCACTGACTTTATGTTTACCCTTTCATTATTTGCATCTGCACTTGATTCTGAAATTTGTAAAATATTTTACAAATATATACCTGATAAAGATTTTCAATATTTTAGTTAAACAAATTTTTTTCGAATGCCACGTTTTTGAAAACTAAAGAACAAATTCTGAAAAATCTTGAAGTGGATAAACACATATTTTAGACATTTTTATGAATCATACAATCAATACCGATCAAACAATGTACTTTAGAATTTAGCACGTTTTTTCGATTAAAACTGCTGAAACTGCTTTCGATTAAACTTATCGCATAGCTTTAATTGTCTCGAAATTGAAATTATATGCTCTTAATATTAATATGAGACAAAATTAATATGATATTCTGTAAAAATCCAATGACAAAAGCGTGCAACTTTAGTCCTTCAACTTCAAACGGCATCCCCTTAGAAATGAACTGCTCTATACCATTTAAAGATGAAAGAAGGTATTAGATACATACTGGCCTTCTTCTTGAAATAAAAACAGCTAAAACAACAAGAACAGCTTGTTTTCGATTTCAAAATTTGGGAAATCAAAAATAAAATATTACCTTTATGATAGCTAAATGCATTTTAAAACGTAAATCAATGCAAAGTTTGTCATTATTTGCATTACTTCTTATTTTTTATTATTACATATATTCATTAATTTTTTCTAATTTTTAGGATAGATTTTTATGGTCTGCAGATAATTACAAATTTTACATCTTTCATATTAGAAAAATTGTCTGTTTAGAAATTACTAAGAAAAGACACGTACACCGGACAAATGCATACTGTTCAATTTTACTTTACCTTAACCAATGATATAAAGAATACCGGGCAAGAGCAGCATACAGGGTAATGGACCTTAAATTATGCAAAAGCAACAATTGTAAGGAATACCGGGCAACAGTACTTTACATAAACATCGGTAATGAAAATATGGTGCATTTTGTACCATAAGGACTTGCACTGCATGCTTTTTGCAGTTAAATCTCGAATTTTTGTGATTGTGTGATGGCTTTTTTGTCATCCGACTCAGTTTCAATTCGTATGGCCAATTGCGTACCTGTACCGGACGTTAACGCCCCCACTAGTGGTCTATCAATGAAAGCTTATCGTTTTATTTTCATTAAGCTTCGATTAATCTGACGATTAGTTGAGATTTAAATTATCTCAATTTAAATGAGTAACTGTCTTCGAACTTTTAGGAAATATTGTTGTTTTTTTATTTTACAAAATTTGATCAGTTCTAGATTCTTTTGTCACCTTGATTGTTTAGTGTGGATACTTGATTTGTATCTTTATAAGTAAAATTTTCTCTAAACGAAAAAATACCTTACAAACTAAGGTAAACAATGTTAAAGGGCACAAAAATATTATTAGAAGCTGACAGCTGTTTCGGATGCTCAAAGGGCAACCTTCATCAGTGCAACAGAAAAGTTCATCAGTTCATAAGTCCTTTCTGTTGCACTGATGAAGGTTGCCCTTTGAGCATCCGAAACAGCTGTCAGCTTTTAATAATATTTTTGTGCTCTTTAACGTTGTTTACCTTAGTTTGTATTTTAGCACAAAGGTCGCCTACTTTTGTATAAGAAAAAATACCTTTATCGATAAATTTCGCTTTTTAGTTCATAGCTTTTTTTATTTCAATTTATACCTACCTATATTACCAAAGCATCGTTGGCGTCAATAATAATAATATGGCAATAGAATAAAAACTAGTTGAATATGAAAGTACGTGCAATAGACATTTTTTAATAAAATATAGCTATAATCAAGGAAATATTATTGATGTTATCTTTAAAATATTTGAAAAAAATAGAATTGTCTATAATTAAAATTAAAACAATGGCTAACGCTTAACCAGTTAGAAAATTTAGATTCAGTTTTGTCTCATTCCACTCTAACTGTTTGTAGTAGAATGTTCGAATGTGGACAGTGACCTTCTCCGTTCTTCGAACTATCAGTATGTTAAATTTCATCATTCTCTGTCGGACGGTTATTTAAGTCGTAAAAGACAAACAAACAGAGACACATAGACATTCATTTATATTGACTAATAAACTTGATTATTAAAACACTTCGTAGAAATGTTTACGAAAACTCCGACTAATGTTCATTATAATAGTTAAAATGCTTTTTGTCAAAGCAATTTTTCCATTGAAACATTCAGTTCTTGCAGAAATTTTTACAAGTCTCTTCAATCAATAGGTTTTAAGAGTAGTTATCAACTCCCAGCTATCCGAAATTCACAATAAAATTAATCGTAATAAATCTAATCCATTCCGTTTATCGCTTGTAACGCGGGGAAGTTAAATATCATTTCCAAGCTAAATAAATGTCTGCTGAACTAAAACGGAATGTCTTTTACTTGCTTTTGAGGCAACAATAGCTATTCAATACGCTTCGAAAGAGCAATTTTAAATGTTTGATAATGTCTGCAACCCATTACTTACTTTTATAGCTTTGAATATATTCATTTAATAGTCAGACCTTATAAGCAATTATTGAATATGATTTATTTCAATAAAAGTTGAGATAGTTATAATTTAGTTAATTTGAATTATGAGCCATCTGAACACATTTCATTTATATGGTTAAATATTTCATATTCCTTCAATTGATGTTAGGGTGTTACGAAGATTTATAAACAATTATTAAATATAATTTATTTCAATATATAGTTATAGTTGAGACAGATGGAATTTGGAGATAGTGCAAAATATTCATTTCTACATAATATGTCAATGCATATCTCAAATAATGTTCAGTTCATTTTAAGCCAATAATGATAAATGTTTCAGAAAATTTTATTTGAAATAATAAAAGATATACGTATATACAGTGTGCAATAAGGTCTAATACGCTTTTACATTTTTAGTGCAATAATACAAAATAAATTACCCAAAACTTTTGAATTAAATTAAAGTAGCAATCACTTAGTGATTTAACAATAAATGCTTCTGAATAATTTCGCCCTTTACTTTTTTAACAAGCTAAAGTCTCTTTTCAAATCTATCACACGGCTTCCATCGGAATTATTTGCCATATCTTTAAAATTACATTTTTGAATTAGCTCAGATTTTATTTTATTTTATATTTTATAACCGTCGTTGAATAGCAGACCCAATTTTTGAGTTTATGACTATTAATGTTCAACACCGCAGCCTTGTAATTTTGAACCCAATCCAGAAGACAAAGGCACTCCTGGATCAAGTATTGAGCGAAATTTGCCTTCGTGGAGGATTTTTTGATTAAACTAAGCCGTATTTACGTTACATTAAGAGGAAAACCCCGAATACCTCCCACTGTCAGCCTGTTGGCAAGGAGACTCTAACCCGTAATCCGTCTACCACTGAGGATATTTTACGTCAGTACTGTAGTCGGTGCTCGCCGAGTTTGGAATTCGAATCCACCAACTATCGCTGGGATAGTACCCAGATCACCTCGTTGGGAGGCGAAAGCTCTATCTCCTAAGCCACCACGGCTCATTCGCTCAGATTGGGGATTTTTTAATTATTTAGAGCACTTATCAAAAAAAGCAAGCAAGTTCTGATCGGGAAAGCTGGGAGGCCATTCATTCTTTGAAAAAAAGTCAACTGAATGCTTACTGGAACTACACATACCGTGTGGGAAGGAGCACTATCTTGCTGTAAGCGAAATTATTCCACTTTATCTCTACTTGGCAGTAATTGTTTTCCAAAACCACAGTTTCTTAATATTGGGCATTGATTTTTACACCTTTTCAATGAAAACAAACGGGAGTTCACTTCTTTTTGAAATAGCCTTCCCCCAAACAATCACATTTTGATAACGCGGAGCATAATGCTGGCATTCCCTTAATAGAAATTGAAAACATTTCATTATTTTGGGAGTTAAGACTTTTCAGTAAAAACAATAGTTTCTCGTCTTAAAAGTCACACTCGTCCATAGCATGCCATGCAAGAATTTCTTCACCCCTCTGCTTCTTTTTCATCTTAACAGATTCTGAAAATCTTTGAATTTCGGTTTTTCTATAAACTTTTTACCCACTGTCCTTTGAATATGTAACATTAATCCTCTCAATATTTTAAACTCTCGGGCTAGATTTCTTGTTGATCATTGTCCGTTTCACCGAATCTTTTCCTTGACCCTTTCCCTATTTCTTTTCTCGACCAGACCATAGTCTGCCAGATCTCCTTTTGTCATCGACTGAAGACATCTCATTATACTTTCTGATAGTTTAGTAAAATAATGATCCCCTCCACCCCCAGGACATTCAAGACTTTGGAAATATTATCCAGATACTCTCCTTTGATTAATTTTTTTTTTATCACAATTTATCTAAATGATGATAATTTCAAAATCTTTGAGAAAATTATACCAATAACATCACATCACTTAAAACTATAAGCATTGCTTACAATTTGCTATTGACTCATCTAACTTAGACTGGACATGCACTGTTAGAATTTTCATCATAAAATTACAGTAAAATAACCGGCAATAGTCTGTTCCTCCAATTAACTGTAAATTTTCCGGTAAAGAACATTTATTACCTATACGGTTTTGAAACCTTTTACAACTAAGATGGTTAAGAAACCGAATACAGAACTATACGGTTTCTTTACCATTTGCAACTAGCATGGTTTTTAAATCGTATAAGAAACTTACTAGACTTTTTTGTGCTGAGCAGCTTTTTGGGACTGCTATCTATGCGTGAATGAGATTACCGTATTCTAATAGTGCAATATCACAATTTGGGGAGAGCTGGACACTGGAAACTTTTTTTCTGTTGAAGGGAATGTAGGGAATATTGTGGTGTCAATTCTAGGACTCGAACCCCCGTTCTATTGGTCATGCAGCTGGGCCCTCTCAGCTCTAATATGAGCTTAGCTGCAGGGTACTAAGTGGTTCATTAGGTGGGTATGCAGGTACGAAAAAATTCTGTTTGTTTAACTGCATTAGGTGAAAGTTAACAAACGATTTTTCTGACAGTTAACAGTTTGAATAACATCTTATTTATGGTAACTTGACTATTTCGCTTGAATATGGTAAAACAACAATTAAATAAATTGCTATTTAACCATTTTTTCCGAGAAATTTCTAACCGAGTGCAAAAAAAGCTAGTTTGATCTGTGTAACAATATTCTACTTTTACTTCTACATAATATTTATTAAACGAAGTGTCTTGCTTTATAAATCTGTTCATTTGTGCTCATTACGTTCATTTTACTTTGAACATTCTGGTCAATGTATTGCATTCTGATTTAAAGCAAGTTATTTCTATTTTAACAGGTTAGAATCACCTACAAGAAAATTGAGAGTTCTTGCTCCAGAAGGTGTAGGCATTGAATCTCGGGCAGGGGATATCAGCGCTACTTGCCTTAAAGACTTCAAATTAGAATCAAAAGAAGGCAGTGTAAGTATCACTTCAAAGATCTTTCTCAAAATGATATTTTGACTTCAAAGCTCATCTATAGAACTCTGAAAATAATTGCATCTCATGTAAATAATTGCGAATCATAACACACTGTTACGTTATATACTGCGATTTTTCAACCATAATAACTAAGGTCAGATAAGTAAGATGAATAGATAATTCTAAATAACTGAATCAAAAGGTTTCACTTTAATATTCAAATTATTGTTTAAAGCATTAAGTCACAATATTGAGTAACGACGAATCAAGATATCTATTAGATTTTTTTTATTTGTTTTGTCGTATTTGCTGTATGAAATTTAAAAAAGAGGAGAGAGTTGAGCAGATAATTTTTATTAAATTGTTTACAGTATTGATTGGTTATAAAATTTATAAATGGTTTTTTCTCTTTCTTTTTAAAATTCAAGTTATCTCTTTAGTCATTTCAATGAGAGTTCCTGGTATCTAACTCTCAGTTAGATAATTTAAAAGCGTTGAATTGATAGTTAAAATAAGGTAATAATGCTTCATATTGTGTTTTAATATACATTAATTAAATAAAAATTAAATATTCGTATAATTCGATATAAATCGTTACCCTTTATTCTGTACTATTGCTAATATCTAGCAAAATGTCGAATTAAACTAAATCTTGCTCAATCTTATAATGTCTCAAAAACTCTAAGTTTATTAATTTATTAATTATAATTTTTATTTTATGTATTGAAGCTTTAGTAGTGATACACTGGTTAAAACACCCTGTAACAGAACCGAATAATATCGCTTTTACGACATGTTCATTTTATATTGTCTCCTTACCTCAAAGGGAATAAACTCGCTCAGGAAATATCGTACTTATGGGCAATGCCGACAAAAGAAGAGCTGCACAGGAGCTGGCTATTTTACGCAGCATTATCGTGATGAAATGCAGTGTTTTCAAAACCGAAATTCTAATCAAACGTTTGAAGTTTATAAGAACTCCAGAAATGGAACGGTTATAGTAGTTTTCGCGTACGACTTTGACGCTGTTAATGTACCGCATATAATTACCCCCAACAACAGATTTTATTTTGAACAGCCGAGAGAATTTCGGGTTTAAGACTACCAATGTTCAACTTCGTAGCCTTGTAATTTTGAACAAAAGAGAAGATTGGGAGAAATTTGACTTCGTGGAGAACTTTTTGATGGAAGTAGCCCGCATTTGCGTTACATGGAGAAGAAAACCATGAAAACTTTCCGCAGGTAGCGGCAAGTGGATATACATGATCCATCTACCACTGAGCATATTTTACGTCAGCATTGTGGTCGGAGCGATCCAAATGCGGAATTCGTATCGACCAGCAATGGATGGGATTCGAACCCGGTTCACCTGATTAGGAGACAAGCGCTCTATCCTCTGAGCCACCAGGACTCCAACAACAGATTGTCAAAGCGCAATATTTCTGTGGTTCAATATTTCTATTTATTTTTAAAATTCAAACTACAACCTACATTTGGGGATACTTTGAGCAGAAACCAAAAACAATTTTACCAGGCAATGATAATTGAGAGGGCAGATAATGTCACCTTTCTCTATTTATTTTTTGTAATATTTTTATTATTTCTTCTAATATGATTTGATTCGGTCTCTATGAATGAGAAAGATAGATTCGAAAAGACTTAGAGCTAATATTTCTTATAGTTGTTCTTCTTCAAGTTAAAATTTCCAAAACTAGTATTTCTGAGAGCAACATGTAAAAGTTTGCTTTTATATTGTGCATTGTTCATTAACTTAAAAAGAATTTGAAACTCAAAGTAATTTTTGTAATGCATTTATTAAAACTGAAAGTTCGAGATTTAAAACTTGAAAGAGCTTACAAAAATTCGTTACACATTTACGAAATCATTTGTCAAAAAATTTAATATTTTTTCAATTTAAAGAAAAATTAATTAAATGTAAATGTATTAAACGAACGGTATTTGTAAAAAATGACAGTTACACCTATTTTAAGAAATTCTAGTAAGTTTTGAAAATTATTAAAAGAAACTTTTAACACTTGTCTTTTAGAAAATATGAATATTAAAATTTTCTCTAATTTAGTGTTAAGGAACAGACTTAATAATATTTTATTTTTGTTGAGAAAAATCAAAATCTTTATTTTCTAAATTCTAAACACTCTATGTGTTCCAAAAGATTTCGCGAATTGAAATCATTATCGGTTTTCGGCTTAACAAGTCCATTTGTTTGCTAATTTTAACTATATATTGGAATTGCCTTGCTTTTGTGTTGTTCTTGTTACGGATTTAACATGATATATTGGAAATGTACAATCAGTTTCCGTTTAATTTCCAATATCAGAATGGATTTCGATTCTTTGCAATGTTGGAGTGGAAGTAATTAGTTTAGTGAATTAGTTTTCTGATTTCATCTCCGATAAGTTATTCTATTCGAAATCTCCAGAGAGTAGACAAAGGGGTGACATAAAAATATTCAAAACTGTCTTTTGTTTTTAGTTTTAAATAAATGAAGCACACAAAATAGATTTGCAAATCACATAATTTTTATTGATTGAAAATATTTATATAGCAATAGGATATAGCAATTTTTTAGAAGAAAAAAGTAAATTTTCCAATTCCAGATTTTTAGTTTCATAAAAATTTTGAAATTCATGATGGAAAGATTTTTGTATTTTATTACATTCGGACACTTTTTTATCCAGGAAGTAACTTTAGATTTATTTTATTGTCCTTTGCTTCTCTGGGCTGCTCGTAGACTAATGACCGAAAAGTCGGAGACAGTCATAAGATAAAAAGAAGTGGATTTGAAGAAATATCATTGATGGCTGCTTGATTCGAATTCAGCTCCCAGCCGATCGCAGTGTCAGCGTAAAATATTCACACTGGTAGGCGGTTCATGAGTTAGAATACCCCTGCCATTGTGACTTTCCTATCCATGTAAAGCAAATGCAGGTTAGTTCAATCAAAACGTTCTCCACGAAGTTTGCTTGATTCAACACTGCCTGATTCAAGAGTTTCTTTGTCTTTTGGGATGGGTTCAAAATTGTAAGGCTACGGAGTTAAACATTGATAATGGTAAACTCAAATTTGGGTCAGTTGTTCGACGCGGTTACAAAATAAAATATATTTCTTTCGGCTACCATTGAGGTACCGCAGGTTCGAATTCTAGCATTTTCTGGTCTATATCGAATAGTCGATACGAGTTAATATTGGGGCTCGTTAAATTTTTCTAATTTGGAAAATTCGACTCAACACGAATGTCGTTTGACTTTCAAAGCGACAAGCTTTATCTCTATAGGAGATCAAAATCGTGATTCCATGTCCTCGGATCACGTTCAGGCATGTTTTCCAGACCGTCGTCAATAAACCAAAGGACTAGTCAAGTGCGGCGTAAATAAAGCAATACTACTACTACTACGAACTCTGTTACCGGCCACAATGCTGAAGTAAAATATTCTCATTGATAGATGGACCATAGGTGAGAATCCTTTGACTTAAGTCATGAAAAGTTTTTGTAGTTCATGTAGCGTAAATGCTCTATCAAAAAGTCCTCGGCGAAGACTAGTTTGTCTCAATGCTTGATCCAGGAGCTCCCTTGTCTTCTGGTTTGGTTTCAAAGTTACAAGGTTACAGAGAACATTGATAATCGTTACATTGATAATAGTAAACTCGAAAATAGGTCTGCTGTGCAATATTACTTATAAAAGAAATAAAACACATTAGTTCACAGTTTTGAAAACCCTGGGGAGCTCATGACTCCTCCATCACAACAAATTTGTGTTCGTCAACAAAACTAACTAGCATTTTGTATTTTGTGAAGAAGAAAATGACGTAATCCTACCGAATTTTTCCTAACGGTTATTTTTAAGTTTATCACTGTGAATATTTTGTACCAATTATCTGATTATCTGATATTATCTGATCTTAAAATAACCTCACTTTAACAAATAATTTTCTAATAAAATTAAAAATATCGATAATTATTGACATTACTTGGCGAAAAATCATAAACCACATTTTCAAGGAGTGCTTAAGGTAAAAACTATCTAATTTCTACATAAAAATTAGATACTATTATGTGTTTTGCTGTAATCTAATGGAATATCCGAAAACTTGTAAAGTACGTATCTGGAAATAATGCTTAGAATATTTGTGTAAAATTGGCCCTTCGGAAAAATGTGGATAATCAGAATAATATTGCTCGCAGCCCTATTTAACAATAAAAACCGTAGTAAAGGTTAATATTAATTTACTTCCCAGGGAAATGGGCCATCCCTTTTACTGTTAACAGGAGAATAACTGTAATCTAAAATGAAATGCCCATGCTTAAATGGTATGTACTTTTTTAATAAACAAATTATGTTCAGGCAGACTTAAAATACCTGAATTAAAAACAAATTAATCATTCAATTTTGACATTTCATTGCAAAATGAAAAGTTTTATGCATATCTTTTGAAAATAATATCACTGCTTTTCAAAATGTCCTATCACGACATTTTAACTAGTGTTTAAAAGTAAAAATGAATTTCGATCAATTTTTCATTTCTAAAAAAAGAAGATATCATTAAATTTCTCTTTTGTTGGCATAACCTGGGTTTTCCAGTGTATCCACGGCACTTAGTCTAGATTTGATCTATTAATCACATTTCACTATTTCCTGCGTTTTTGAAGTAAAAGTAACTCTCCATTTTTATATACTTCAAGGCAGTAAAGAAGTAATGAGTAAATCCATGCTTTATCGTAATTACACCATAATTTTACGTTAAGGTGATTACTCTATAATTTTACCGTTGCAGCCATCCCATAAGACTCAATATAGCTCTCGACATTGATTGATAGAGCGGTATGTTCGACTATAATTTTTATCTACGTGTGTCTGCAAGAGGGTAGATGTAGCTCAGTCATTATTAGTTTTAAAGTAATAATTTTCAAGATTGTGTAGATAAAATTTTACTGAATCACTTCTTTTTGAAATATAAAATATTCATTAAAGTTTAGAAATGTACTGTGTTTTGTAAAACTTTAAAAGAAAAAAACAAATATCCATTAGTGGCTTTATTGTGTAAAATTTCTGATTGTGTTTTTGCAAGAAAACCATGCATCGCGTTCGAGTAAAAAATTGCTTTGATTTTAATGTTATTTGAAATTTTTTTATAGCAGTGAATATTTGTCAGTTACTCTATTAGACATGAGCAATTCTATAGTAATTTTTCAAGTAGTTTTGATAAATTCATAGCGATAGTTGGTGAATTTCTTTATGGTGTTTTAAACAATCGTTTTGTAATGATCATCAAATCAGAACCTTACTATGTAAAAAAAGGAGTTCTCAAAATTGAGTAAAAATGCACTAAAATAGTTTCGAATCGTATATCGTTAATTTTGAGAATCCTTTCGCCACGAAATCCCAAACGCGAACTCTCAAATACTTGACAAAAATGTTTCCTTAACATGGTACTTCATCGCTGTCAAGGAATTAGATTCATATCAGAAAAATTCCGGGTTCAAATCCAGCTTCGGACGTGGATGTAATTAATCTTTTCGTTCCATCTGTTCTTGTAGGGGTAGCGATGATTCACCTACATGGTATTCACGATAAAGTGATTAACTATGCCACCCGAATTTGTCTTTTAAATAAATAAAATAAAATGGCGAAAGATGTTTTTACTTTTGACGAAATCCATTGAAGAAGTAGTGATAGTTATTTCGTCATTTAGACAAAATGTTCACGAGGAATATACACCAGAAAATGATTTCGTCAAAGCGAAGAAAGTTTCGTGAGGTTCGAATATCCAATTTTTACAATGTATGAACATAATAGAATAAAAATACAGTTTGAAAATATAGAAAGTTATAAGTCTTCAAGACGTGATGTTAATATAGATTTCTAGTTAAAAAAAGTCTCATTAATTAAGCGATGTCTGCTTAATATTTATTTTGCATTTAGTGTTTCAAAATTTGCATTTTTCTTTTATCCAAAAGCAGGCAGATTCAACTCTTAAAATGTTTATTAACAATAAAACATATTTTTTTACTAGTATTTCTATTTATTATGTTATTCGTTTTTAAATATTCACTATTCGGACTTACATGGAGAAAAAATGCATGTGCTATTTTCTTAAAAATATTATAGACAGGCCGGAGGTTAAAATTTTTTTCACCTTCTTATAATTTTTGTCATGTTGAATTTTCTTATAATTTTTAGTATGTTGAAAAAGCTAGAAATGACTAACATATTTTTCTGAGAATGCTAGAGAGACTAAATTGATTTCATCACATTTTATTAAAAATCTCATGCAAAAAAAGTGTTTTAAAGTTACTTTTTTATTTCACAGATCTGGCTTGATTCCGAACACGTTCTTCTTCGCAATTTACGGACTGTCTTACCAACCAGTAGAGGAGGTCAATCCTATCATGGGATCTACGCCATGTGCTCCTGTGAAAACGGTCGCCTGTTCCTCTCAGCTCCTGATGGACATTGCCAAGCAGATGAAGTAGTCTGTCAGTGACCACAAGCATAGATCTAGTTTCCGTAAAACAACAGCATTAGATAGCTACTGGACAATTAAGACCTCCGTGTTTGCAGTCGTAGCATCTGCAAGGAATTAAACTATCAAAGATTTTTTCACATTTGACATAAACTTTTATAAGATTTTTTTTACTACACGTACGTAACTCTGAATGGGAACAAAGCGCGCAATATGATCAAAGTTGACTAACTAAATGTTTAACTATCGTAATTATTTTTTATTATTAGCATTATTCATTAGTAGTTTTTTTAAAACAAAAATTAAGGAACAACAGAATCAATCATAATGGTAAGTGGAAGAACGTATAATGTTGATGCTGCACAAATTAAGTATGCAATGAAAAGTTTTATTTAGTATTCTTTTTAAGCTTTATTTTCTGTCGGGGAAAGGGGGGTAAGACTGGTTAGCTAAGATTCGAAGGCATGCTGGAGCAAAACTGTTCGACCTAGAAATTGTTAGGTTTAATGAAGAAATTCATTGTTTAGTTGCATACAATATATCACTCCTAAAAAGTCATAGATGCACAATTTTTTTAATGAAAGATTTTATTTCTATAAAAATCCAGTCAAGTAAGACTGGGTACACATACTAATTCTATGGTAAATTTATAAATACTTGAATTTCAGCGAAAAGTAGCAGAATTTTTATTTTATCTGACAATTCAAGAATATTATGCATGTAATTTACATAAGTAATGAAGTTATCTTCTTCTTCCGCTGTACTGCAGCTTTCGTGAGCTCAGTAGAGGCACACATCAAATTGAAGGGGACCACAATAAGGAGGTATCTGGTCTTACCATGAGAGAAGAGATTATCGATACGTACCAAAACAGGGCAACTACAGGTATAAATCCTTTTTGTCTGTTATGGTATGAATTCTTAATAAACAAATAGTAAACTACGAACAGTTTTTATAGATGTAATGGCTAATAAATACGGCAATTTTAAAACAAAAGAACAGTAAAAAGTTCAATTTTACGCCAACATTGTAGGTCCTTTTTGACTAGTAACGTGTACTTCAGAGTTTTTCTACTTAGAAACAGAACTAATTTCGACGCAATCGAGGTAACCAGTCTTACCCCACTCTTCTATATGTATTTAGCGTAAAAGGCTCTTTTATTGTTGAAAAATTAAACCTTGCAAACTATTTAACGGTTGAATTAAAAGTTAATAATTTGAGAAGGTAATATTTTGAAACAAGTTTAAAAAATACTTGATCTTCTATTTTAAAAAGCTGTAAAAATAAATAAATAGACAAAATATAAAATTACACTTCCCAGTAAATTCCTGATGATTTTCTATTTTTATTATAGAACATCAGTCATTAGAAATTGATACATTAATAGTTTTATTATGAACAATTATTACACTGAAAAGTTTTATAATGAGTTATTATTACAAATTACCTCGTGTCGTTTTGAAACTAACAAATCTAATTTTCATAAGTCCATAAAAAATAATTCAGGCATTTGATTTATAGTAGATAGTTCGTTTTGGAAAAAAAATGACTCTGATTGTTTCAGAAAATTTTATAGCCATACATAACTTTGCTTCCGAAATAATTTTAGATTGAATGGCATGATTTTGAATGACTTTCTTAATATAAGCACGAAAGTCATACCTGTTTTACATAAAAAAGATAGTGAACTAAAAAATTTAATTTAAAAGCACTTATTTAAGTCATAATTTTGTGATATTTTTTTCTTCAAATTTCGAACTTTTTTGTCTCTGCCTTTATATTTATTTCTTTACTAAAAAAAAATTAAAAAAAAATTTTTTGTAAATAAATTATTCAAAAAAGGAAGAAAATTAACAGAAATGTTTCTCAAAGAAAAATTTTAAAATACACAATACAAAAACTAGCGAAAAATATGAATGACTTTTGTAAAAATTACATGGCTTTAAGAGAGCAAAACGATAATTTTAAACAGCTTAAAAGTGGTCAATGCGTTTTATTAGTTTTCTTAGGCTTCCAGCATGATTAAAGTAATTCCAATAAGATCAATTAAAAAATAGCTTTTCTTATGAAGGCTTTTTTGATTAATGGGATAGCTTAGTATATGTTGAGTGCAGAGTCTTAAAGTCAAACTGGCGTATCCTCCTATTTGCGGTACAAACTGTTTGGCAGCAGAAATAAGCTGGATATGTTCTATTTTTTGAGATTAGACAGATATGCTCGCATGGAAGGGATTCCCTTTGCCGTTAGGCTAACCGTGGTAGGTTTTCCTCTCCATTTAAAGCAAATGCTGGTTAGTTCCATCTGAAAGTCCTCCACGAAAGCGAGCTTCTCCCAATACTTGATACAGGAATTCCCTTGTCTTCTGGATTGGGTTCAAAATTGCAAACCTATGGAGTTGAACATTGGTAGTCGTAAACCCGAAATTGGTTTGGCTGTTAAACGATGGTTATCAAATAAAATAAAATAAAATATAGAAATGAAGCTAATTGCAACTGCATTTTTTAAAATTTTGAGTTGGTCCACTATTTCAAGAAGACCTTCATAAGATACCGCAATTTTTTACAATAAATTAATTTTTTGCTTCAAAATCATCACCTGTAATAAGCTGATCTTTTGTTTTACACTTGATTTACAGATACTCAGGCAGTTACAAACGTGAACACTTATAAAATGATTTAAATTAAATATAGATACATGCACGAGTGCCATCTAGAGATTGAGTTCCAAATGGCTCGTAAAAGAAGCAAAACATAATTACTTGCAGAGATATACTGCAAAGTATATATTGAAAAAGATATATTTGGAAGTTATCAAATTTCAGCCATTTCTTAACATTGGAACCATCGTAATTGTAACTCTTTTTATACCATGGAATAGGTTTTCATGAAAAATTATCCTCAAAATCATAAAAAGACTGTCATATTATTGCAATCTATCGCCTGTAGATGGCGCCAGAGTAACATTACCAACGTAACAGACCACCACCATTAGAACCACAGTACTTGTAACACTTTTTATATCGTGGAATAAGTTTTCATAAAAGATTAAACTGAAAATCATAAAAGACTGTTATTATAGTCTTTTATTTTGTAATCTTATAAGACTGTCATATAACAGCAATCTACCACCTGTAGATGGCACCAGGGTAATATTATTTCTGTCAAAGACGCGTCTTTGTCTGTAAAAAAAGTGATACCAGGAAAGGAATTTTATTTCGTGTGTAAGAATAGAGAGAAAGAGAACAACTTTCGATGTAAAAATAGGAGTGTTACTTCAGGACAACACTCTTTCGTGCAAAGAAGTAAGTTCCAGAAAAATAACTGTCACAGAAATTTCAATGGGTGATATTTACTTATCTGCTCTATAGTCTCGATCCTATGGATGCTCCATCCTATTTCAGTGATCTCCATCTGTTCTTGCTCCCAGACAAATTCCTGCCAGGGCATCATTTACACGGGCATGCCTATAGCTGTTACACGCTGGATATATACACAACGCGAACCAGGTGGAGCTTTTTAACTGTTTTTGTTTGATTGCTAACAGTTGCTAATAGTTAAGTTAGTCTGCTAACAGTTAAGTTAGCTATGCTACAAAATAAAAATTTCACTAGTTGTCCATTTCCAGGCAGCAAACTGGACTATAAATAGTTGTCTCACAAACGCTACAATTTCGATGGTCCTTGTAATGACTGATAAAATAGTTTTACATCTCTTGCAATGAATGTTTCGAGGTAATAATGTTTTGTTTATTTTTATGGTCCCGCATAAATTTCTCTGCAATGACGTATATACATTTTCTGTCCTAAAGAACACTTAAACTATTCTCTTCAAATCAAACTATTAATTTATAATATAATTTTTTATTCAGTGCTTTAATTACTAATATTCTTGGTCTAACTGTTTTATTGAAGAATAAACTAAACTGATTAAAATTATTTCAATGAAATGCTGATTGTGCGCAGTAGGATGTTGGTAGACCAAGTTTTATTGGCCAATATGGATTTATACTTTCTCACATAAATAATTGTTGTGAAAAAAAATATGTGTACGTATCTGTGAAATTGAAATACCATAGATGAATTATATAATTGAGCTGTTATAAATTATCAGATTTATGCTGTAAATTTATACATCCGTCCTGTATTTGTAATAAATAGTATATAGAATTACCAATAAAAGCTGATTTTTGTCTAAGAGTTTGTTTTCTGTCATGTTTATATTATTCTATAATTTACGTTTCTATATTTTTATAGTTTTATTTTTCCATAAATGTTTCAGACTAAAATTATCCGAATTAATTTAAAATTTGATTAGTTCTTAATTTCCCGAATATTCTTCCAGAGCAGAAATTATCGCTATACTCGGCGTGAAAACTCTGTTTCTTAGATAGATGTTTCTACGCAAACAGGCTATAAAATTTGGACCGAAAATAACAAACTATTAATTGAACTTATAAGAATCTTATAAGAATTGAACAAAAAAATATTTCTTATAATACATTCAACACTTGCACATCATTAAAAAATTTAAAAAAAAGTTGCACATTGGAATTTATTATGCATTTTAAAAGCATTATATTCAGCTTTATTCTTAACCTGAAATAAAAATTAGAATAAAATTTTGCATAAGGCATGTCCGACCTACTTACTCTTGTGTCTCTCACTTTTTAAACTTAATTTTTTTTGGATCTCATACGATTAAGCTATTTGTTTCAAACTAAAGTTTTTTTTTTACTCAAAAATAAATTTTTTTCTGAAATCATACATGTATAAACTCTGAGCTACAGAATTTCTTTTTCAAAAAACCTTAAAATGAATTTTATAATCATAACTATTTTTATCTATAAACTACGCTGATTTTCGTCTAAGAAAACTAATCCATTCCCTTTATTTAAATTTACATATTAACATCCTATATAAATATTTCATTACTCAACCTATATAAATGTTAAAATCCTAAAAATATAAATAAATACCTATACTTAAAATAATAAACATTATTTCCTTTAAAAATCCTTGCACTTTAAAATGGCCATTAGGGAACTAAAAGCAGTTATACGCTATCCTATTAAGTTCATTTTAATATGCTATTCAATTCAAATATCCTAAAGAAATCGAATTATTGGCTAGAATTGATTGTCCACTATATCGAGTTGAGTTTCTGTTGAGTACTTAGGTCGCTTATCTAAATTGACGCAGATCTAATGGCATCCAAACATTAACACTTTGATCTATATCCACCCATTACAAGAAATCGATCTATTGAGTTTCAGTTGGAAATTTCCTCTTTGATTACTTATTATGAAAACGTCTTGATGAATTGTTTGGTTGACTTGAAGATACTGCTTTCATTAGTTATGCTTTTCCTTGGTGAACGTAAAGTGGTTTTACAATTTGTAGATAGAGCAGTATATGGGTTTGTATTCGCAAAGAACAAGTTTGATTATTTAATAAAGTAAGAGTTTCTTGAATATTTCTTTACTTTGTGATATTACTTTACCTATTAGTTTCACTCATTGTGATTTTAAATTAAGGATTTTCTTTGTAGGCTCCCTCGTAATATAAAATGACGCTTTTTTGAGAATAATGTGTTATTTTTATAACAGCTGTGAGTTTGCAATTGTTACTCACGTCGAGTTTAACCTATCTGAAGCCAACGCTGTGTACGCTTATTTAGAAAATGGCGCAAAGCGTCAATATAGCAAAAAGCTACAATTTTGCAAAAATGAAAATTGTTTGTGGCCTAATTTTTTAATATTTAAAAACTTACTTCAATGCTGTATTACCTGGACTTATGAAATTTGCAAAAACTGAGAATGAGGCAGTGATTTTGATAATTTTCATCTAGGTGGAAAAATGTCACCAAATTGGTGATTTTTGAAAATGTTTAATAACTTTTAAAACATTTAAGCTATTTGTTCGTTTGAAGGCCCAGATAATTCTTTATGGCAAGATTATATGTTTAGTTTGAAATTATCTCATTGCTTTAAGTGTGAGGCACTTAAACTGTAACTTTTTTTATTTTCCTTGGCGACAGAGCTTTGAAAAACAGCGTTAAACGTTTAACTATCACTCAATCTTTATTGTTTTTAAATTCGAACTTTTACACTACTTTTTACTTGGTCAGTTTTATGCACTTCTGCTATTTTAACTTTTAATTTTTTTTTAATTTTAAAATTCTGATTTATTTAAATTTAATTATTTTACTCTCTCATTTTACACATTTATTTTACTCGTTGTGATCTTAACTCTAATTTTTAACTTTTACTTTAACTTTTGATGGTTTTACCTTGAGTTTTCATGCTATTTAACTTTGTCGGTCTTAGGCGCTTTTGCTATTTTATTCATTTTCATCTTTCAAAATTTGGTCTTAATACTTCTATTGACTTGACAACTCCGTTTTGTTGGTTGTCTTTTGAAACATTTTGAGATTTTCGTTTTACATCAGCTCCTCCCCGGCTCTCTGTCTGGATTGGTGGTTATTGAGTTTTAACTAATTCTTTTATAGTTACATTGCGTTTTTTTTTTCAATTAAATTATAAGGATCCTTTGAACTTTAGAGGATCACGAACGATGTAATCATACATAAATCGTAAAAATATTCTATTGTTACTTTTTTATTGGTGGTTTTTGCTGCTGCCATCGGGAGGTTTTGTAATTTATATGAGTTTTAACTGAACACTACGGAGAGGTTCGCCGGGGGCTTTGCTGGTGCGAACCCGTATCTTCTCACCTAAGGGAGATTTCGTGGTGATTTGTCTGATTTTCTTTCCCTACACCCTCGACTAGGGGAGGGAGGAGTTTCTATAACTTACCTAATAATGCGACAAAGATTGGACGAAAAAAAATGAAAACACTTCTATACTAGTTATATAGAAAAAAACTCCCTTTTTGTAGTGATTTTTTGTTAAAAATTTTACACAGCATGTTTTTTTTTTTTTTTTTTTTTTTTTTTTTTTTTTTTTTTTTTTTTTTTACTCTGAAGTTGTACTCAGCCTTATTACTCTTGTAAAATTTGATTTGGCTTAAATGTGTGAAGGAAATTAGAAGCTCATTTTCTTTGTTAATGCCACAATTACTTATTTTTATTAAAATCACAAGCTTTGCAATTATTTTTATTAAAATCTCAAGAACATTTTCAAAGTACGAAAAAAATAAATCATTAACACTACAGCCTGTTATAAGTCAAGGTGGCCATGGAAGTCATGGCTTCACAAGTTTAAACACTAACGGCGTAATAGTGGTAACGATCTGAAGCCGGATCAGTTTCATGCCACCATAGGGAGTAAAATCGTGGATTTAACTCTTCTGAATTAAATCTTTAGATAGAATTTAAATTGCAAGAAAATTAATACAGAGTTCCATTTCTATTACGACTCAGTACCTGTTTCCTCCCGACTGTTTAGATTGAAGTGATACAGAAAGTCACTTTATTGAGAAAAAAATATATATTTCTGATACTAAACTATATTCTTTTATTCATTTTGTTAAAAAAAATAGTTTGATGCTGAACCATAGTATCGCATATTTAAACAATATCATGATAATTTACTACAGCTTCTATAATCCGTTCACATTTCTGTTCAAGCTAAATCATAGCGACAAATAATCTAATTCATGAAAAATATTTTTGCAAAATAATATTAATTATCTTGATTCCATATTGAGATTTTAGTAATGTTGCATGATTTCGTAGTTTAAGAGAATCCAAAATTCTAACCAATGCAAGCAATAAAGATAAAAAATACACTGAGAAAACAACATGGCCAAAACTACGAGAATATGGCTTAAATTTTCCGTGTTTCTGGCTCCATGTAGCTCAATATTTTTTAACGAAGTGCTATAGTAATGATTTTGGTAAAATTAACGATATCATGCTATAGCATTTGATGAAATTTAGATATTTTATCATGATACTTTAGCATGAAAACCACTTATTAAGTTAAATTTACCTTTATATTTTTTTACTAAATGTTGGTAAAAGGAACAATACCTTTGAAAACCAGAATTTTTAGTAAGCGGTTACCATATGAACGAAAAAATAACCGAATGAACGAAAAAATTACCAAATGAATGGTTCAAATAACGTATATTTTGGTTTTTATTACTGGAATTATATATATTTTTTAATCAGAAATATCATTACCAATACAGCACGTTAACTTACCAGAATTTTTTCTCCGTGTATAAAACACAATATAAAAATAAGTATGAAATATATAGAAATTTTGGGGTAAAATTGGTAATTCTCATGAGTCTTGCACTTTTTTAAATAATTTAATGGGAACATAAAAATAAAAACATTACTTAAGTAATGATTATGTGTTTAAACTATTTAATTGATATAACTAAGTTAAGAAAGTTCTGAACAAGTTATTACGATAAAACTTTTATTATTGTATCGTTTGTTTCACTCAATCATTAGATTATTATTGAAAACTGCCTTTTGTTAACAATAATCGAAGAAAATGATGTCCTTGTTTCCGATAACTTCTGTCCAATTTTTTTTTGTTATCTATTTTCTTCTCGATTCGTCAAAAAGTCTAACGAATGGAAAGGAAAGAAAACAGGGAAAAAAGCATCTGCTTAAAATAAAAAACAATAAAATAATCCCCCTTTTTTTCCCCCTTTACTCAAACTGTAACTCGCTAACAAATATTTCGAAAAGTGTTTCCAATAAAATTCCCCCCTTTTATAGAGCATGTGTATTGACCGCTTTGTTAGCGTAATCGTTTGTAGTTCCTTTTGAACAAGATTTAAAGTTCTTTATATACTTTTTATTGCCTTTTTTGTCAAACAGGGTTGTTCTTTTGAGTTAATAATAGAGAAGTAAATAGAATTGTTCCAATCAAATTGTACGAAGTTACCTAGTTCATATTTGGGGGTTTAATGGTTATATTAATTTACTTCAAAGTAATTTTAATTGCTAATGATATCATTTTAGAAAAATATTCAAATAAAGAAGATATTTTAGTTCAATCAAAAGGTTTAATGAGTAAAACTTTCATTTTTTTAGTGTTTATGTAAGTAATAAACTTATTGAATTATTCCAGAATGCTTTTTCCTATTAGAAAATAATGTACAATAAGATTGAGAGAATATTCAACTTTCAAAATAAGTTTTACATTTATTCTGCTATAGATTAAATGCTACTTTTTTATTTTTAACAGTCTTAATTATCACTTGTAATTTATTATTTATTAATTCATATGCTCTTATTACTATTTTCATTAGTTTGATATTATTATCAAGATTCTCCTTAAATCATTATCTAAAAGCTTCTGACTATTCTATACTGTGAAAAAGCTGCGAATTTAATGTTGAGCAATCCAAAAAATTGCGTGAAGAAACTCTTTTTTCAAGTTAAGAAAAAATCGAGATTTCACTTACAATTTAGAAAGTGTAAATAAAACTGAAACTCTTATAATGAGAAAATTTTACACCAAGATCACGCGCTTTCACACCATACATTAAGTAATTTTGCTTCTAAAAGCACCAACATTAGTGAACTCTTCTGTAGATCATTTAAATTTGAATACAAGTTAGTGAGAATTTGTAATAGTATTCAATGCTACTAACATGTCCCGAAATGAAATTTCGCCGCACTGTAAAAAATGAATATTCACATATCACGAAACTTTCTTAGTTTTTGACAAAACTGTTTCCCGGTATATGCTATAAGCGAACATTACGTCAAAGTGACGAAATTCCTACCGTCCCTTCCTCGAGGAAACGAATTTCATCTTCAAGAAATGTATCGTCATATTATTTTTTTCCCAAAAAGAAGGAAGAAAAACTTGTAGTGCCAAATGTAGCCACCTTTTTTAATAATCACTTTATCCTGGGCACCATATAGGCGAGACAACACTACAGGAAGATAAAGTACGCCCATGTAAGAAGTGGGATTCTAACCCCAGACATTACTGGTATGAGTTCAACGCCTTAACCACCATATAAATCCTTTACCACCATGTCGGCTTGATTCGTTACTCTATTTTTGATTGTCTAGTCACTATTCTAGTTTCGTCACTCTAGTTAACGATGAGGTTTTGAGTCTGAGATTTTGTGTTTCGTTTCAAATCGTGATTTTGTGACGAAATGATACTTAGAATTAACAAAATACTGCTCAAGGATTGCAGAATTGACAAATGTGAAAGTTTTATTACTGAGAGTGCATCAATATACATATGTTTTTAATTATGTAATCAGGATATTTATATTTCAGCTTTTAAATCTCAGTAAATTGTATTAAATAATTTTATATTGCTTCCATTTGCTTCGGTTCTGTTAAGCCTAATTCGAATTCGTCTTAATATTCTCCGCGTACTACGCATATGCTGGATTTACAAGTTCATTTCATTTCACGAATTCGTAAATATGCGTCACTTAAATTAATGATTCTTACTTTACATTGTCTCTTATATGCCTCTTTGACTCTTATGTGCATCTTATTTTACTGTAATTACAAATAAATATCTGTATTACTGAATACTGAAAATGGTGGCAGCTACTTCACACACGTAGTGTAAAAAATATTCTTTGATCTTCACGTTTGGTTTTGCACCACTTTGCCGTAAATTAGTTGCCACCATTTTTGGTGTTAAAATACACTAAAATTGTTTATAATATAACTTTCTGCTGTGCAACGTAGTAAATCATGCAATTTCTTAAATGAGTTTATAATAAAATATTTTTATTGTATAATGTAGAAATAAATAAATAAAGTAAAAAACGGAGCATCTGAAACGGAATAATTTGTGATGTAATGATCGGACTTTTCACGTACGAGGTGTCCATCTAAATTGTTAATGGGGGTGACCTCAAATATGCCAATTAATTAGCCCAGACAATATTTTAAGATGCGAAATCAGCCACGTAAACATACTTTATCTGAATAAACATGCCTACTTTTCGACAGATTTGGATTTCTGACCCAAAAGGGGGGAGGGCTATCCGCAGTCTTTGAAATATAGTCCTAATAATTTGGTCAGGAGAGCAATCAATAGTTTGGATCCTTACTCATGTTACTTTGTGTGCACTTCACCATGCCTCGACAACATATTAAACAATTAGAAAAATATTTTTCTTGCAAAAATAAAATTCGCTTATCCAAAGATATTTTCATACAACAAACAATTTTTATTAATTATCTTTTATTTTTATTATATTTTTATTATATTATTTTATAATTGATGAAAAATTTTGAGCTGTAAGGTATTTAAGCTTTACACAACTGAAAGAATGTAATTTTATGTGACAACTTTTGAATTTAGAACTAACTTGGTCAAATAGCTTTTAAAGTTAAAAAAAATTTAAAAAAAGTTTAATATTTAAAACTTGATCTTCGTTCCAATAGAGTTTTTATTTGTTTTCATTTATTAATATTTTAATAAATCAATATGTTTAAAAAAGTTAATAAATGTCATATTAGTGTAGGAAAAATAACCCACTAACCTCGGCAATTATGATAAAAAAATTGTTTTAATTGAGATTAAGAAACTTTTGAGCTAAAAAAATGAAAACATTAAATGATAATACTCTATAAGTTTATATTAAATTTGTGAAATAATAAGAGTGCTTTAAAATATTATGGTCCTTCTATACAACAGTATTCTAAACGTTACCAATATTTGAAAGAAAAAGAATGAGTAATATAAGTGAATATTAACATCTATTCACTTGAAACGTATACAAAATTTGTTAAAATATTTAAATTGCCACAGAACGAAGATTGTTGTAGTTGTTGTTGTTGTAGTTCATTTACGTCGCACTAGAGCTACACTATGGGTTATTGGGAATGTCTGGGTAACATCCCTGAGGATGATCCGAAGACATGCCATCACAATTTTGATCCTCTGCAGAGGGGATGGCAACCCCGCCTCGGTAACCCGACTACCTGCATGCGAAGTCGAGCACTTTACGGTAGAGCAGTTTAACGAGAACCAAAACCACACACCCTCGGTCCTTACGCAGACTAATCCAAGTGGTCACCCACCTGTACACTGACCGCAGCCAGTGATGCTTGACTTCAGTGATCTGCTAGAAACCGTGTCTTAACGATCAGTCCACTGCGGGACTAGCGAAGATTGAATCAAACGTGCAGGATATAATCGTGGAAAATGCACAAATATTTTTAATCGCACGTTTTCTAATTGAGTACTTGCAACTCGAGAAGAACTAGAGTTTTTATGCTTTTGGGATTAAATGCCATGGGACTGAAATCAGAGTAAATTGGTTGCCTGTAAGCGACGTCACGTGAGTGCGTTGAACCTGATTGGTCTATGTATCGACACATGCTATGATCTACATACGAGACTTATAGGTAATCAATTGTTGTTACACTTTTAAAACGTTCAGACAACATCAGCAATACATTTCCCAACAATGGCAAGCACCTAGCACTGTTTTCATAGGCCCTTTCTTTTTATGGAATGCCACGTAATTTTTATATCAATCAAACGACGTGAACGCGCACCAATCTGCTTATGCGCACCGTTGTATTTGCTGCTTTTCCAATGTGTCTCCACAAATAGCATTTAAATCTTACCTTACATTAATTTAAAAATTGTAAATTAAGTTATGCAGTATTTTTAGTGAGAAGTTTCAGTAAAATTCTTATATTTCTTAATTAGTTAATTTTGTTCAAAAAAACATATAATAGTAAAAATTTAGCTCATGCAATGGCTATTCTTAAATGACGACGATGTCACAAATAAACAATAATACCCTACTTCGCTTAAACAAAGTAAAGAGAAAGCTAACGTCAACAGTGAGTTTTTCATGGATGGCAAAGTTGTCCTTTAAAGATGCCTATATCAAGATGAGTTTTTGTTAAACCCGGCTTTTAGTATCCTTTGATGCATGCTTATAATCTCCATCCTTTCTTTCACGCTATACTCTATGTAGACAGAAAAACCCATAAAAATATATTTCTCGTTCTCAATATAGAGGTTTAAGCCGTTCCTGATAATAATCCCTTGTCATCACTGTCTTTAGTTGACTAAAGAAAGGAGGGTAAAAAGTTCGCCAAGAGGCTTTGCTTGACAAAGTTTGTCCATTTCCAACGTCGGTTAAAGCGCCATCTCGCTGATTACGCTGAAAACGCGATGCTCTCAGGGAAAAAAAATGTCTTTATCCGAAATAAAGTGAAGTAATTTGAGTGTCAAGTTGGTTAATCCCAAGCTATTCTTCTTTTCGCCGCTCTCATAAAGTTTTTTCACTTTTAAAAATGTCCACTTTCGGTAAAATACTTTTTTTCCCTATTTCAAGCAAGGATTAATTAATTCAGGAAAAGTGTATTTGATCTCAAAGCTTTTATTTTTATTTGGGTGTCTTCTTGAAAAAAAAATAGAGTTCTTTGAAAAGGTTGTGAAGATAGTCATTTAGTCTTATAGAGCTGCATGCTGAAAAATGAAATGTTTAAGTACTTTCAACAAAATCTATTTTATTTCAAATTTATTCAGAAGAAAAAATACGTTATCAGTGCTAATTTTCTTTTTGAAAAAGAATAGAAAAACTGACGAAAGAATGTGGAATAAGGAAGTTTTTATCTAGGGCATAAAATTTATAAATTTGATTTAAAAAAAAATAACATTAAAATTAAATTATAAAGCAAAAACTTGAATTGATTTTTGCAATTTCAATCGCCAAGAAAGTGACTTCGGCAATGGAAAAAGTCAATAAGTCGCCCGGAAAAAGGGGTAAATTATGCTTTCTTATACTGGATTTCAGTGTTATTTTTTTTAAATTAAAAAATCACTACTAAAATTATCACTTCAAAAAAACCAAAAAGAAATACTGAGGAGCCCACAAAACAAAGTTTCATAAATACGATTCAGTAGTGTCATCAAATTTAAAAAGACGCACAATTTAAAAATTAAATAGCTTGGTATCTTCAAGATCGATTTTGTCAATTTTTTTTACTTAGCACTAAAATATAAATTATTACAAATTAAAAATGATGTTAAAACTTCTGAACTTTATACAGGGTGTCCCAGAACGACCGCATAAACTCTGCACAGCTAGATTCCTCGTTGGGAGTACATAAAACTTGCCCAAAGAAGCGTTCCTGTATGATCTATAGTTTACGAGAAAAATACGAAAATCAAAGTATGACGTCACTCCCGGTGCAAGAGAAAACACTTTATTGAACATATCAACAGCAGTATACTATGCACAATTTATAGCAGAATATGNTGTATGATCTATAGTTTACGAGAAAAATACGAAAATCAAAGTATGACGTCACTCCCGGTGCAAGAGAAAACACTTTATTGAACATATCAACAGCAGTATACTATGCACAATTTAAAGCGGAATATGCGTGGCGAACGTTTTAAACATTATCGTCTAGAGAGATATGCAAATACTGCAATTGATATGTCCAATAAAGTGTTTTTTTTTTCTTGCACAGGCAGTGAAGTCATACATTTTTTTTCGTATTTCTCTCGTAAAGTATGTATCGTACAGGAACGCTTCCTTGGGCAGTTTTTATGTATTCCCAACGAGGAATCTAGCTGTGCAGAGTTTATGCGGTCGTTTTGGGACACCCTGTATTTTAAATTTTTCGACTGCATTTAAATCACTTTTCAGCCGAAGCTATTAGGGTAATATTTTCGAGATTGCAAACATCCCCCATATTTAGAGGGTTATAATTCCGAACATGTCATAAAAAATATATGTTTACTCAGAAAGTATGTGCGTATGCCTAATTCTGAAACTTATGAAAAAATTAATTAATAGTTCGATGGCCTAATTTTAAATCTGTAAAAATTTATTCCAAACCATTAAGGTTAAGATTGAAACATATTGCTAAATATTTCGACATAAATTTATCAATTTGGTCGTATGAAATAAAAAAAGAACATCCGTGTTGCTTTCATATACTAATACTAATAAAATGTATCTTTCACTATTTTTCAGCAAAGGATCTGACAACAAAAACAAAACAGTCAGAATTCAAGACAATTCTGTAACCTTTTCCGCTCAATATTTTAATCTTAAATTCCTTAATTTTGCCTCATGAATAAAAAGATTCGTTAATAGTGCTTTTGCACTAAAGACTAATTGCAAAATAAAAAAACTCCATCTGTCTTGCACATTGGATACAACATTCGAAGATATAATACTCTATATTCTAGAAAATTATGGAATTTTTTCCACTCAATATTGATCGAATCCATTAATGGGGTAATATGAAATATAAAAGTGTTGTGTTGTATATATAGTGCTTTTTTCATATTATATATTTAATAAAATATGTATTTTTATTATCTTTTAAAAATAGATATATCTGCGAAGACATGATAATCTCAAATAAAACACAATTATACAAAAAACAATTATACAAAAAAATATCTACCTCCTTAATATTTCAACATAAGTTTTATTAATTTTGTTGTATGAAATAAGAAAATAACGTTATTAAATTAAAAACTAAATAATAAAAGACAGAAACCTTCTTCAATCTTGCGCAGCATTGAATAAGCCATTGAAAATAAAACAGCCTAAATTCAAAAAATTATGAAACATTTTCTGCTCAATATTTTAACTTGAATTCCTTAATCTATTTTTATGAAAAGACAAGCGCTTGTAGAGTTTTCGTTTTGAAAACTAAATACAAAATACAAAACTTGCAGCATTGGATATAACCTTCGTATATAAAATTGTCTGAATTCAAGAAAATTATGCAATCCATTAATTCGGTAATATGAAATACAAAATAAAACTGATGTTGTTTACATATTAAAAAAAAAACTAATTAAAAAAAATTATTTTTAATAGAAGATAGATTGTTCTTAAAAGTAGTTATACCTTCAAAGGCATAATAGTCTGAATTCAAGAAAATTACAGAAAAAAACTTTTTGCTTTCTAGCTTAATATAAGTTGTAATAGGAATGTTAATAATCTTGTAATATGAAATACAAAAATAACGTTATTAGTGATATCAAATTAAAAACTAAATAATACAAAAAAAAAATTCTCTATCATATACAGAATTGGATATACCTTTAAAAACAAAGCAGTCCGATTTTTTTTAAATAAAAGAAAGAAAGAAATATGAACTTTTTTTCTCAATATTTTAACCTTAATTCACTAATTTTGTTTATGAAACAAGAAAATAACGCTAATGCTGCTTTCATATTAAAAACTAAAACTGGCAAAACTGAAACCGTCTCTTTTTTTTCATCCATGAAGATCCCCTCTAAGACAAAATGAATTCCTCGCACTCTACCCATGTACATGGTTGTCCATACAAGGAACCATCTGTTTCGTCTGTTCAGCGCCTCTATGGATCCCACCCCTACATATGAGAATGTGCAAAAATGAAAAAAAAAGTAAAACAAATCTCTGAAGGTAAAGAACAAGTTCGAACAGATGCTGCGGACGTTCAAGGAAGGACACGTTGTTTTGTTTCTTTATCTAGGACGCAAGCTTTCATTTTTGCATAGCTTTTGCATAGGAATAAGAAAGCTGGTGACAAAACAGTTTGTTCATTTCTTCATCTTTATCATATTGTTCTGCTGCAAACAGATATTACCTAAACCAAAGTTTTCTAGTTCTTGGATAGCCAAATTTTTTTTAAACATATAATATTAGATTTGGGTGTTGGTTTGAAGAAACTGGAAACTTTTTTCTTTCTTATATTTTCTTTAAGACGCAACGACTAACTGCACAAGCAAGATTAAAATTACGTTACCGTCTTATCATGTGAGTGCAAACTGTTCATAAAAAGTTTTGTGATTACTATTCTTCTTCGGAGAACAAAGTTATTGAGGTAAATAAGATGTTATGCATAAGATGTCTCAGTATTTTACTAAGTAGTAAAAATTTTCTTTATAATCAAAGTTACACAAATTTATTAATACTTTTTGCAAATAGTTATTACATTTTTTCAGTTTCTAACGCACATTATCTTAACTACTCATGACAAAATCAGGAATGAGGAAAAATATGAAGATTCTGTGATTTTGCCTCCAATTTGAATATTTGCAGTTAACGTCTTCTCTCAAAAAGAGCTTCTGTCTCTATCTAGAATAAACTGGGACAGATGCTTGTTGCTATCTAGGCAAGTTAATGTTTCAGATGTAATTTTCTACTCTGAATATATATATATATATATATAACTTTCGTTACCGTCAATGACTGAAATGCCGGTATTCCATAGAATGCTTAGTCAGTGCATGGAATGTTTAAGCATTCTAAGAGATGATAAATCCTNACTTTATCATATATATATATATATGAAAAAGCTTGTTCAAACTTAAAATAGAGGGATTTTGAGAGACAACTGGCTGCAAAATTTCTATTTACGTAACTGAACTTAATTTATTCAAAATATGACCGACCCCATATTGACTCCAGGGAACTTTTGGAATTTTCTTCAGGATTATTTACTTCCAAGAATGATTGCACATTAACTCCGAAAATAATTTTTTAATTGAAAAATTGAATATTTATGGCTCAGTGTGAGAGAACAACTTTCGATGTTTCAAGACTATTAAGAAATGCTTATTTTAAGCTATGATTTAGTATGAAGTGACTCGCATGGGGGATTTTGAACACAGGAAGTACTATTTCAAAGATGTTGCCTTTGTTTTTAATGAAAAAAAGCAAATTGCGCATTGTAAGCAAAAAATCCAGCTTCGTTTTTTTAATGAAAAATTCTATTCTTATTTTGAAACATTCTTAATTTTAGATCATTGTTTTAAAATTAATTTTCGTTGTAAGTTGTAATAAAACTTAATATGCGTTGTCCTAGGGAACATATACCCTCACAATTTTGATTCTCTACAGAGGAGATAGCTCCCTCGATTTGGTAGCCCGATGACCTTTGAGCGAAGTGAAGAACTTCATGGTAAAGCAGTTTAACGAAGACCTATGCCACGTATCCTCGGTTCCTTCGCAGGCTAATCAAAGCGACCACCCTCTCTCTCTCTCCGATAGAGCTTGACTCCGATGATCTACTGAAAACCGTGCCTTACCAGAGATTAATTATTTGTAGAGTTCATTTTAAGTAACTGATTCATTTTTATTTTAACTTTATAAATGATTTGTATCATCTCTACTTAAGGTATTTTGTGCAATGAAAATGTTTGTTGTTTAAGGTTGTTGCCGCAAATCATTCTTGTGTTCAAATTTTCAATGAACATTAACTGAAACTAATTTAAATTTAACTACAAACTTAATATTAAATTTAACTGAAACGGCATGCCATTTCATTCTTCAAGGATTTTGAGCTCAGGGACTTTTTGAAATAAATTTAAACCACAGAAAAAAAATCCAGCAGTATTAAATTGCAGGATCTAGATCCTTAAGTCTGATCCCTTAAACTGTAATTTATACAAAAGGGAAATGATACAATACTCAAAATATTATTATAAAGTGAAAACACGTTATTCCTTCATGTGGTGTTAAATTTTTATGGCTTTATTTCTTCCATATCCTGTAACTCTAATTTTTTTCTTGTTAGCAACATTTTACAGCAAAAATGGCGGAAAATTTAATTTTTTTGGAAGTTTTGAGATATTTTATTTAATTCCAGAAGACGCTACTGAAACAGTTTTAATAATTACAACGCATTCTTTTTAGCGACCACAAATTGTATAAAATAGCATCATCTAATTGAAAATGTATCAGCAAGTAAATATATTTATTCATCATCATGCAACTTTTGTTAACATTTCTTCCATCATTCTTGCGATTCACAAAAATGTTAAAGAAATAAAACACAACTCAAACTCAATCACTGCAACAGAAGAAAGAAACCAACTCACACGCACCAATAATAGCGTTGATTATTAATTCAAGAATACCGAACATCGAGAAATATGATTTCTTTAACATGAAAACGAAAAAAGAACTTTAAAAAAAAATGATTTAGAGTAGCAAAAGGCATGGCGAAAATTCTTTCAATTTTCCAGGAAACGTCCGAAGTTTGAAATAAATAGAAAGGAACGAATACATAAGAAAAAAAATTTAAAAATTCTCTACATCTTATTTTGTTGTTCTTAGAATCCAGTGATGCGATGAATTCTGTTCGATTTTCCCCTAGGTTCCAACCCTAGCTCATTTAAATATTGTCCCGGTACAAGTAAAATCTAATTTCAGAAGTCGTTTTCTTTCATTTTAACGCTAGCTTTATAGTGACACGTGAAGAAATGTTGCCGACCGAAGCCTTTTTGTGTTGAAAAATGGTGTGTATATGCAAAGAAGTGGAAAAGGATAATATTTATTCCCAAGACAAAATATATAGACTTTTGTTACGTTTTAACCTTCATTACTACTTTGATTGTAAAGTTCTTTTTATTCAAATTTTCTTGCGGTGGAAAATGGAAATTATTCTAACATTAGGATTCTTCTTTTTTATTCATTTAGAAAAGTTAGTAAGGGCTTATGAAATTACCTATATGACTTTTCCTTCAACCAATAAGATTGCGTGTTATAGTGCATTAAAGAAATCCCTTGAAACCAAAATACGTTTTATTCGAAATTTTTAAAAATGACGTTTCTAAATTTCGATTTTTTTTTAAAGATGCAGAGAATGAAATGAATGTATCTAAGTAATTCAAATTTATTCTATCAGAGATTTATTTTTTGGGGAGCTTAAATTTGCATTCTAGGATTATTTTCAGGTACTTTGAACCCATGTGCTGTTTTTCCTATTTTTATTTTAAGCTTTTATTACTTAAATTACATCTAAGAAACATTCTAAAATATTTTCCTCGTTGTTAAATAAGTATGATATTCGTAAATTTCATTACTTCTAAAAATTCAAAGTCAAGTCCCGATAAGCATGTTCGTATTAAACTAAAAAGTAGAATAAGTTTTATAAAATAATTTGTTTTTCTAAGTTATTCTTTTAAAAAAATTATATTAAGACAACTATAACGTTAACATAATTGTTTGAAAATTTTATTTCAAAAAAGCAAATTTTAATAATAATTTATAATTGTATTTGATGGCAAATAGAATTAAATTAAAATTTTCAAGTAATATTTTCCTTCATGATATATTTTGTAATTATTAAAAATAATATCTTTACAAAACATTTTTGAAAGCTTTGGAAATAGAAAGGAGTTAATATTTTATTTAAACTCAAATTAAAAACAAATGAAATCTATTATACATAAGTAGGAAGATGTATCATTTCATTTACGTAAAGATAAAAATGAAACAGTTTTCTATCCAGACAAGTGCAATTTAAATACAAATTAAATCGTAAAACATGGAATTAATCTAAACAGATACCTTAATTTAATTTTTTTTTAACAAATATAGTTACAATTTCTTACCATGCTGGGGCACCTTCATTCACAGCTAATTAAATCCAATAGGTTTTGCAGAAAAAATTCTTAGAACAAGAAACTGTTAATTTCATATGAAATAGTTTCAGACAGTAATTTATATTATTTATAAATTGAATTATGTGGACGAAATTTTTTTTAATGTATTAGGATATTTAAATTTATTTCATTTCATGCAGAATTAACAAAATAGTAATAGTTTAAAAATATATGCATGTTTTATTTTAAAAATAATTACTTCCTACACAGTAAAAATTTACGGTAAAAAACACCGATACTCACAATGTCAGTACTTTCACCATAAAATAAATTTTTTTCCGTGAAATTTTTAAGAAAATAAGTCTGATTTATCGTCATTTTTACAATAATATTTGTTGTAAAATCATCGAAATCTTCGAATTAAATAAATATTACAGTAAAAATTACGGTAATCAATTTTATGATAAAAATGAATTATACGGTAAAATGGAAGCAGCCATTAGGGGACCATTACTTTTTGCCGTTATTTGATTCGAAAATTTCACCGCTTCAATTAAAAACTTTTGTTTTCCGTTGATGGACCAACATAATTTTGATGGTAACCATCAATAATTCGAACATGAACTATTATATTTTTTGATGGTAACCAATATAGGTAACCAGCACCCCAATATAGGACAGATTTATGACGGTCCAACGCAACTTGTTTTGATGGTTTGCTCATGTTGAACCATCGGAAATTTTAATCATAGTTTCTTAAAAAAGAAATGTTGGAACTATCGTGAACGTCCATCACTTCAATGTAGGAATTTGGACTAATTTATGATCGCCCAACATAAAAAACCAAGTTGTTTTGATGGTGCATTCCTGAGAACCAACCAGAATTCCCGTTTAAAAAGTGAGCTTAGTGGAGGAACCGGCTGACTGACATTTTAGTTAATTTGAGTAAATGAGCGTTAAAGTTTATACTTTCCTCCTTTTTGTTTTCTCCCTCAATCTTTTTGTTTCTGGTATGTTTGTGAAAACATAACTTAGAAAATTTTGAAGTTCTATTCATTTGATTTTAACTCGTTTATAAAGGAAGATTTTAATGAATTTTTGTGCGTAATATTTGCTTTTTTTCACGGACGATTTTTAATATTTTTCAGGAAATCTAATTTTGTTTACATTGATAAAATAAATATACATAAATTTAGGCTTTTGTTCATACTATCAAAATTTAGCAGCCTCTAATTGGAGCAAACTGGCAACAAATTTTATCTAACCTTGTTAGTCCGAAAACCAATCAAAAATGATTCAGAGGCAGCGTGAGTTCAACTTTCGTGGAGTAGATATTTTACCAGTATGTATCTCTTTAACTGATGAGAATTCGGTAATTTTTGATTTTAAGTAAGTATTATTTTAAATAACGTTGATGACGTTAAAATGTTATGTCATGTCGTTTCATATAAAGGTACTTCTGAAATGAAACAAAAGTATTTTATTAGTTTTAATACGAAAAATATCTACGTATGGTTGTTAAAATATTTTAAATTTTTCATTGAAAATTTGCAGTTTTATGCAAAAATGTTTGTATTTATAAAAATGTTTGTAAAACAGTTCAGGGTTTTTTTTTCTATCGTGATAAACTACACGCTCATGATTAATTACGCAATTCTCATTTGTCATTACTTAGGCTACCACTTCACAAATTTCCGTTGTTGAACATCATTCCAATCAGTGAATATGCAGCTTTTATTTTTTATTTTCAACTTTTTAGCTTTCAATCTAGAAGAAAAGAGAAAATCTGTTGAAAGAAGAAGGTCACATTCACATTCAAGAAGAATTCTTTTAAGGGACACTAATCAGCATTTGCTCAAAATGCACAAACAACAAAAATATCTCGTGATTAGCCCGCCAGCAATGGAGTTCTGATATGTTTCTACCAAATTATAATTTGCATCAGCACGGCAATCCCTGCAGACAGGGAGCAAAACAAAAAAGTTTAACAATCTATCTCTGTGATTTGTTCATATGTTGACTTAATCTGTCTCCGCTCAGCCATACCGATTTTTTTTAAAAAAGTTTCAATTAGTTTTGTCAAACATATAAGTATGCTTATCATTTCGAATTTGACACTTAATATTTTAAGCGTGAGCACACATCAATAATCTTGATGAGCCCCTACTTATTTACAATTTTAAAATAATAATAAGAATAATAGAAAAAAAAATTGAAACACGAAGGAAACAGAAAGAACGTAGGGGTGGAGTTATCGACAATGTCAACCTTCATCTATGAAAAGGTACCCCACCATTGAATCGAGTTAACATGTCTTATATACTAGTGAATTGGAATTATATGTTTGTAGTGGTAGATACACTACACCAGAAATAAAAAAATAATAATAATACAATAAAGCTGCTTAAGGGCCATTTTCTCTTTTGTTTTTTAGTTCCTGATTCATAAAAATATATAAATTCCCCCTCATTGTATGGAGGCTGCTGTTTCAAGTTTTCCATTTGGTTCAAACTTTTTCTCACCGCGACTTAGCATTCAATGCCAAGCAAGAGATTTTCTAGGGTTATTTATTATCTATTTATTGCCAAACCACTTAGGCGGTACTTCCATGCAAAGAATTCTCAAATCATGTCACTTAGCCGATTTTTTAACTGAGTATCTTTGAAATGAATAGATTTAGCGATATAAATGAATAGATTTAGCAATATAATACAAAAAACTTTTGAATTATCTTTGCGATAATTCAAAAGTTTTCCCCACGCTGGCAATTAAAACTACTGATTAACAACTAGCTATAGATCGCGTGTCTCTCACAAATACCACCATCTTAATTCTGTGTCGTGAATGGACAGAAAATTAACTAATAGTACTTTTAAAATAAGCAACTGTGAGTAAAATAACCATAAATTTTAATAAATTGTTTAAAATAAATACTTACTTGGGGTAGAGCACTTAAGCCACTCCTAGAGTGAAAGAAAAAATCAAGAACAGGTAAAAAAACAAGTGTACCACTGAAATAAAGCCCATTAAGTTAGTAACCAATATATAATGAGCCGTGATGGCTCAGGGGATAACGCCTTCGCCTTCCAATGAGGTAAACCGGGTTCAAATCCCAGGAATCGCTGGTCGAAACGAATTCCGCACCCGGCTTGCAACGACCACAGTGCTGAAGTCAAATACCCGCCGTGAGAGGTTTTCGTGGCTTTCCTTCCCACGTAATGCAAATGCTGGTTAGTTCAATCTTAAGTCCTCCACGAAGGCAAATTTCTCCCACTACTTGATCCAGGAGTTCCCTTGTCTCCTGGATTGGGTTCAAAATTACATCGCTACGGAGTTGAACATTAGTAGTCATTAACCCAAAAATTGGGCCGGCTTTAAGCGACGGTTATGATATAAAATGAAATAACCAATATATCTACCATATTTAGATGTGACTTGAAATATACGATGTTGTATACCATTCTCGGAGGACAGTAGTAGTAATAGTTGTTGACATCTTTAAATTCTACAAACTGTAACTGTCTGTTTTCGGCATATACAATCCTACTGTTTATAACTCATTAACGTTTTCTTGGGAATTGAGATCGGGAAATAGAGCAGGCCATTCCATGACGTGCAACTAACTGTCCTAAAACCATACCAGTGAAACTTTTTCAACTTGAATGAAGACATTGTTCCGCTACCAATTACAACTTGGGTCATCAGTTACCGATGAAAATGGCAGTCAATAGGTTTTGTATTTTTTGGTATTCGGTAACCTTTATATCCATGTAACCTACGGAAAAAGATAGATTAAGAATACGGTTATAGTTAAAGTCTTTCCTCATCATTAACTTCTTAAGGATCGCAGAATTTAAAAAAAAAAAATCATTAAGGGGCCTATTTTTTTTCAAGAAAATTATATACGTATTCATTATATACGAAAATATACGTATTCCTTTTTAATTTTTGAGTAAATTTTCAGTTCACATGTTTGATGAAACCTGACATCTAGTTTAGAATAAACTAATTTTCTCTAAACCCATAACAGATAGCCTGGTACTGCCATCTGGTGTATAGATTGAGAAATAAATATAATTCGGGGCATAAGAAACAAACAATTTAATTTTTTGGCGCGTTACTTTTGCGCACTCTAGCCTAGAAATATCATGGACATGAAAAAAAGAAGGCGAAGGAAAGGAAATGGAAAGGGTTAAAACGCTTTCACCTTCCTGTACAATGGAGAAGAAATTCGGTTCTGTTCTCAAAACTGTTTGAGCTATCTAAATTATTTTCTTCGACTCACTATTGTTTGTGGTTAGCATTCACCTTGGGCTACCGTTACATTTTTTAGTTTTTCAAATTTCTTTTACAATAAATAAAACGAAACAGTTGATAAGAAAAGAGAAAAAAATCTTCCTCATTGTGGAGACTCAAAAAAGGTGGAAGAAGGCTTCGGCTAGGGTGGGAAATATAACGTGACTTCCTTCATTTGACTGCATAAAAGCTACCAATTACCGAAAAATTTTTTTAGAAACTCATTAAGCGTCATTGAAAAATTAACCGGTGACCCAAGTTGCATTTTCCAGCAAAACAATGTTAAATTCATGCTATAAAATCTTCAGTAGAATGGTTTTTGGATAAAAGGGTAGGTATTATCCAGTAGAATGGTTTTTGGATAATAGGGTAGGTATTATCCAGTAGAATGATTTTTGGATAACAGAGAAAAAGGGCATTGCCTGCCCTTTTCTCTGATCTCTATCCCCACGAAAAAGTCAGAGGGTATCCCCATGTAGGGCTGCCAATATCAATTCATATGCCAATGACTGATAGTTTCAGTCTGTGGTGGAATTGAAACCTGGGATAATATTGGTGCTGCTAGTGTCCTCTATGGATTGGCGAATGTTATCCCATATTTCAAGCCATATATAAATATGGCGTGTATATTGGCTATAAACAGAAGCGGCTTTACTTTATCGGGATACTTTTGTTTCTTCTTTTTCTTTTTTTGTATATCTATTCGAAATTTCTCCTTGTTCAGGGAGGAAGGGGCGGAAAGGGAGTAACTCCTTGTGAATATATATGCGGACGCATACACTTTCCTTATATTTATGTTTTGTTACCACTGGTTTACTTTGTATCGATTTATAGCACAAACCTTGAACACTTATTCTGAACAAATTTTCTGCAAACTTAATAAAGTGAACCATGTTAATTCAAGTTGAACCCTAGTATAGCGTAATCAAGTTTATTGACATGATTCCCACAAGCGCAATATTAAGGTTGCCGAAATTTTCAATGAGATAGAGGTTCAACATGCTCTTAAGGCTTTTAACGATGTTTATAAAGTAACATTTATTAAAATAGTTACTATTAAGGTGGGAATGCTGTATCATAAAATGATTCGCTTATGAAGAAGCGCTTAACAAAGTATTCTATATTATAGTAGTTTAAGTGTTGTATCATAAATTAGCACTTAATAAAGTAGTCCGTATTATGGTAGTTTAAGTGCTTTTTCAATAAACGATGCTTATGAAGTAGAACTTAATAAATTAGTGCATATTATCGTAGTTTAAGTGCTGCATCATAAAGCAAAAGTTTATAAAATAAAGGGCTTTAAAGTAATAAGAAACAACGCGGCTTTTATTGAGAGCCACAAAGTTAAAAAAGCGTAGATGGTGCATTATCTATTTGGGTTTTCCGACATTCCAAAAGCACTTTCATAATTGTTGCTCAGTTTAATTTAATCAGGGGGCGGCAAAGTTAACAGCTGATAAATAAGCAAATAAATCCAGGAGGAGTGCCTACTCCAGTTAATTCGAGTCATTAAACTTCTCTCGTGGAAACTAAGCAATTCGAGAAGAGTTTGATCC
Source organism: Parasteatoda tepidariorum (assembly GCF_043381705.1). NCBI lineage: Eukaryota > Metazoa > Arthropoda > Arachnida > Araneae > Theridiidae > Parasteatoda > Parasteatoda tepidariorum. The sequence goes on from NC_092207.1 coordinate 94,697,148, forward strand.
TGCTGAAGCTGTGGTCTGCAATACGTCGATCTCGAATCCGGAATCAGACAGGCGAGCGAAAACGGAGTGGGTGCGTGAAATTCTTTTCGACGTTTTCATCCGTCACGTCTTTCGGGAAAAGAGGTGAGTTGGCGGATTTTGACGATTTTGTTTTTCGCCAGTGTGTATTTTTTTTACTCTGCTTTTGGAACCCCAAACACCAACCTATTTGAGGAACGTGTGAAAAATATTCATAGATAAGGTTAACGCTGATAAGCGAACCGCAAAATAAGGTGAAGAGCTCATCAGAATTTAGATTCAAAAGTAGATTTTAAACTTCTTCATAAGAATATGAGAGGCTATAGTTTATGATGAGATTTATTATCGCAAATTTTATTCCCCGAAAATTGCTGAACTATAATATTTTAGAAAAAGTAGTAATTAAAATTTGAAAAGCTGTGTTGTTATATATATATATATATATATATTGTATATTACGCTATTTGCTTCATGTTTTTTCTATCAAATATATTTTTAAAATTATTTTGTACGATTTAAGCTATATGCACTGTTTCTTATTCTTTTCTTCTTCGCGAATTTTTGTTAACTGTTAAATTAGTATATCTATTTCTTAAAACAATTTTTATTTTTGCTTCACGCCGGTAAGTTTGCTTTCTGCTTTTTTTTTCTTACATTTTAAACTCATTATCTACAAATACATTATTAATTTTTTCTTCTTTTTTTCGAAATGTCTCATGGAGAACGCCCAT
>NC_092207.1:94698135-94719921 GCF_043381705.1 Parasteatoda tepidariorum
TTAAAGTCTTTCCCACCAGAGGGCTAAAACCATGTGTTGTAAAACAATATGAAATAGTACTGAACGCCGGATGTAAAGCATTGGCTTCGATGAAGATAGTTTTGTGAGAATTTTTTTGATAATTCGGTGAGAATTCACCCGATTAGCCATATGATGCTCACTACGTGCTCTTGCGCGCCGAAGCCCATCAATTAAAAATTAAAACTGTTGCCAACGCGAGAAAAGAAATATCATCGGTTTCATTGATACATACGTATTAGCGCTTTATATAATATAGATGGTGTGAGTAATATAAGAGAATATGTTAAGTAATGTAAGAAAGTGCGTTGAGAGTAATGTAAGAGTGTATGTTAAATAATGTAAGAGGTCTTGCCGATATATATTATTCAAAGCAGATATTATATTAAGTGTATTTATTAAGCTCTTTTTAACTGCAAAAAAAAAAACATTTTTTCAAATAACTTATTATAAAATTTTCTTCCTTTAATAACAATAACATTCCAGAAAAAAGTATAAAATAAAACAATATGTAATTCAAAGATTCTGATTAAATAACTTTAATTTCCTCTACAAATGACAAGCATATGTAAATCTAAATTTTTGAGATTATGAAACATAAAACAGATAACATATCTTATCAAGTTAAAAGTTTGTTTATTATTAAATGTCAGAGCTTTATTTCAGATTTATTCTATTAAGCTACGTTTAGAAGTGACAGATAATACAAAGCGATTTATTAAAAGGAGTTAAATCAAAATTCATAATGAATTCTCGTTTTTCAATTTGACTAATCACTTACGACTATTATTTTTAAAAGATTTATGTTATTTTCAACAATAAAAATAAGCAGTAATTTAGTTAATAAAACTTGAAGAAACTTGTGAGAATTGTGTTGATAATTCGGTGAGAATTCACCCGATTAGACATATGATGTTCACTACGTGCTCTTGCGCGCCGAAGCCTATCAATTAAAACGTATTAGCGTTTTATATAACATGGATCAGCCATATGATGCTCACTACGTGCTCTTGCGCGCCGAATCCAATCAATTAAAAATGAAAACTGTTGCCAGCGCGAGAAAAGAAATATCATCGGTTTCATTGATACATACATAGGTACGTATTAGCGTTTTGTATAATATAGATGCGCATCATAATTGAAGGATCCTAAGGATCAGTTAAGGAAAGTTCAACTTAAGCATACCTCAAGAAGTAAAAAAGTGAAATCCTATAAAAATGTATAAAAACTGGAAAATTTGTTTCTTCACCCTAAATTATATTCAAATTTTTCTAGAGAACTTAATTTCTTTTGCTGAAAAAAACAACGACACATAAAATACTTTCCTAATGGCTGAATACGGCTTTTAAACGTCTTATCTAAATAAATGTAATTAAACAAGATGCAAGTCAGTCCATGAACAAAACACTAAAAGAAATTAAATTTTTTTTACGCAGCATGCTTCTTTTTAAATTCTGTTGTTCCTGAGTAAGCTGAAAATTCTCCAATATTTTATAATTCTATTTATAATTCTGGTTGATCTCAATTAGCATGATTTCTCGTGTCATTAGTAATGCATTATCAGAAACAAACAAAATTCATTCGGACTCGTCCAATCCAACAATTTCCATTTAAAATCGCGCATTTCGGCAAATTATTTAAACCTTCAGGAGATGTATTGACAATCGTCTGCAAAAAAAAAGTTACTATAAAAGAATTAGAAGAGAAGCGTCACGATCTGCCACTGTTGCCAACGCCTAACGGCACAATTATTACTTTGTGGAATGTCGTTGTGCAGATGCATCATTAGAGCTCGCGCCTTTAACGATATTCTAATGAGAGTTTTTGAGGAGGATCGAAGTTTCGCACTATTCTAGATCGAATGTTTGGGAGCGCCGGCCATAAAAGACCCATATATCAAAAATGCACTTTTGTTTAGAGTTTAGTGACATTTGTGAATTGTTCCTAATCGTTTTCTTTTTAGCGTTTGTCAGGTGGGGTAAAAAAATTGGAGATTATAGAGACTGAAGCTATTTTAATCGTTTTCAATAACTTTTTATACAGATAAAAATGTTTTTAAATTGATATTTTCCCTTTCTCTATCCATTTTGATGTGTTTCAGAAGTTTTTATAAAAAAAACTAAACTTTACACGTGGCTTTATGAAATTAAATTTTATTACATTTTAATTGAAATTTACAATTAATATTAACTTTGATTAATTGTTTTTTAAGTTATTTTATTAATATTCGTAATAATCTTTTAATGTCTAACTAAAAGTAAAAAAAAATTAGAAATTATAAAAGAATATATGAAAAATTTTTCAAAATTCTCATATTTTAGAAATTGTAGCTCTTATATTATGTTAAAGAGGTGATTAACAATGATGTTCGAAGAGTTTTTATCCCTTTCTAATTATCAAAAAGTAAAAACCATGAATAACGATGAATTTCTTAAAGAAACATTTTATTGACAGAGAATGTGGTAGACACACATTATTAAAGAACTTGGTAGAAAAAGTTTTTAAGTCACATTTTATAAATTTTTGTTTCGTCAACTTTGCAAAAGACACAGAAAAAAACTTATTTTCAAAAAGAAAAATTTTGCTTAATGACCAATTAGGAAAAGTTATATATTTTTTTTATAGGGAATAGGATATTAGACAAAACAGGGTCCTTAAGCTTTTTCTATTTTCACAAAGCTACGTAAATAATAAAAATTCTTATATTTTTATTTGAATGGTAGATCACAATTTAAATTACAACTTTTATTTGAATGATAAATAAATGTTATTTAAAGACTATTCATTTCAATGGCGAATATATTATTTTGAAAGTATGTTTTTTTTTGTCCCTTGCAACTGGCTTTAACTAATTTGGTCGTGTGATATCGTGCAACAGCATACATTGAAATAATGAGAGAAACGTTTTTTTTTCCTGACTATAATATTTTTTAAAGCATAATTAATGCCAGGATTTTCTACAATGAGTAACATATAGGGATTTCAAACGCAAGGAGCATAAATAAGTTTGAATTTAATGTATTTAAAACCTTTATCAAGTTAAGTTGAATGTTTAGGCTTAAAAACAGAAATTTCAAATAAAAATCTTATCGTAATTATCTTCTCTGCATTGCTTTAGAACTCATGCATCTAGTTTTAATTGTTGAGACACCGTACCCACCCATCCAGGGACCTAGAATTGGTCTGGTTTGTAACTTATAGTTCTTTTCACTACCTTACTTTTTCCGACCGATATTGTCTTGGTTTTATCCGTCAACACCATATAACAGTTTAAAAAAAACTGGAATGTTATGAAAGTGGTGTAAAACCTGTTATAAATACTTAAAAGTATAGCTAAAAGAAGTGTTTTAGGTGATTAACTAATCAAAATTAAATCTTCAAGCTATCAAAAACTTGAAAAGTAAAATTGTTGGTGTAAAAGTCAAAACTTTTCAAATGAAATTATTCTAAAACATTGGTGTTGCCAAACAAATTAGTAAACTGTCTTTCTTTCTTTTATAAATACCACAATAACTGACTGGAAATTCTTTATATGATTCTTAATAAATAGCATCAGTATAGGGTAATGGTGGCTCAGACGATAGAGCACTCGCCCCGTAAAGATGTGACCCAGTTTCGAATCCCAGCAGTGGTTTGTTGAAAAGAATTCTGTTCCCTGATTGCATCGGTCACAATGCTGACGCAAAATATTCTTAATGGAAGATGATGGAATCATGGCCCTACCGTGAGCAGTCTTCTTCTCCTTGATGTAATGCAAATGCGGTTTAGTTCCATCAAAAAGTCCTCCACGAAGGCTAATTCGGCCTGAAACTTCATCCTGTAGTTCTATTGTCTTTTGGGTTGACTTTAAACTAATAAGATACGGAGTTAATCATAGATAGTCTTAACTCCCCCCCCCCAAAAAAAAAATGAACTAATTGTTCAACGCTGGTTATAAAATAAAATGGTAACGGTAGAGAGTAGTTATAGATACCAGGTTCCTAATTAATCTATATATTCAAGTTTTTTCAACATGCGGCAGACTGTAAAATATTTTTAAATTTTAATCTTCCTGATTTTCTAAAAAAATCATATCGCACATTCTTTCACTCTTGTAGTCAATAGTGAATTAGTGATCAGACTCCATTTTAACCATAATAAATATGTACAATCATATTAGGACATAAATGTTTAGGAAATATATTAAATAGACACTCAAAATTGAGAAACAATGTTCTTGATAAAATCTTTCTAATTTAAGACATTACAATTACATTATATCACAATTGCATTTTACTTTATGTTCCAATTACGTTATTTATATTAATATTTGAAATTGTAGTATTCATATTATTTTATATTTATATTTTACTTAACCTTTTTTTTTTTTTAAAAAAGAAAGCAGTTTTTATTATTACATTTTATTGTAATTTTTTAAAATTATTTTGTTACATTTCCTTAAAGTTATTTTATTTCATATGCTTCAAATACAGTAAGTTTCAAGTATCTGATTAATTTTGCAGTCTTTTTATATTTTCAAGTCAGACTCGAACGAATTCTTCGACCATTTTGAAAAGGAAAGTGATTGTTTATTTAAATATTTATCAACTACATTTAATTCCTTTCAACATGCAAAGCAGTTGTAGGGTTATTGTTTTAAAAAGAATTTAACGTTCTTCTATTTTCTAATAAATTTTAAATTTTTCTTAAAAGTTATGGATGTTTTGTATCCATTTTTACTCCAAACAAATGAAAAAACTCAGAAAATCACTTTTAATTAATATCTTTGCTACATTTATAAAATTTAATATTCGTATACTAAACGTTATAGAAAAGTTACGAACGAAATTTTGATGAGTTAAATATAAAGATTTAGGGTGTTCCATAAGTACAATTTTAGAATCCGTGAAAAAGAAATTAATGAATTTATAGTTAAGATGCTGCAAATCCAAATAGGGAGAAAAAAATATCATCAAAATCAGACGAATTACTATTGAGAAAATCTGGTTAATTTTTTTACTGCAAGTGGAAACAGGGAAAGAGAGTTACAAGACGATTCAAATTGACGTCTTCATGCTTCAACCAGCTACTAGATAGGTTCTAACGCTCTTACTCTAATCTTCCTCCTAATTTGTCAGATTTCTATTGCTTTCATTTTTTCCCCTCGCTTTTAAGTAAAATGTGTAAGCTTTAATGTCTAGACTTTTATGACTTCATTTTTAACAAGGATTCAGAATTACGAAACATCCTGTAAGCACAAATAGTAAAAGTACTTTTTTTTCTAAACCGACTCAATATCATTATTCTAATAGAGCCAAAGTAATAAATAAAGATATGCACATGGGAAAGATAAATCTTCAAGAACAAGAATTTCTCTAGTATAAAAATACAATACAACGTTCTTCATCGAACAAGTAATTGAACTGTCATTCTCAGACACTGGAATTCTTGACTTAGAGGTATCCCCTGTTGGAACAATATGGGGAAGAAAAAGCTTTCAGAGGGGTTTTTCACCAAACAATAATTAATATCTCAAATTACCATCGCAAATATTTCGATCTGTCAACGTTGCTGTAGTTGCTGATATGATTGATAATGCTTCTCAAACTTCCACAAGCTTTTCTCCCCCTTCATATTAGATTTCAAACAAGTTGGAGAATTTCTTTGCCTTATCGGCTTTTCCGGGAAGCTGAGAAGTTGTAAAAACATATAAAAAAAACTTTACAATAAATATGATTTTTTTATTTAATGTTTTTATAAGATCTGAAGTATATTTTTAAAAAAGTATATATGTGTTAAAAAGTAATGTCTAAAAGCAATTTTATAAAATAAAAGTATTCTGTAAGAAATATGTCTAATTGAAAATTAGTAGGCAAAGTTTACTCACATCTTGTCTTGGGAAAAAATATGGTCAAAACTACCAGAATATGGTAAATTTTATGGTTTTTAAGGCTCTATGAGGACATCAAAAAATATGGAAGTTCTTACAGATGCGTTTTCATAATAATTTTGGTAGCATTAACCATAAAATTTTATTTTATAGTGTGTTATATAATTTCGTGATTTTACCATGATAACTTAGAGCTGCAACATGAAAACTAAGAACCATTCATTCAGTTAAATCAGTTTTCGGCTTTCAATTTTGTATTTTTACTGCATGCAAGGTAATAAGAACTATAATTTAGAAAACCAGAATTTCCTCTGAACCTTTACCATATGAATGGTAACCGCTTTAATATGAGTGGTTTAAATACAGTATATTTTGGTTTTTAATACTAGAATTATGATGTTTTTTGTCGATAAATGTTATTAGCTTACATTATTTTAGTTTTATCAGAATTTTTTTCTCCCTATAAATATAGAATACAACTGATCAACAGTGAAAACATATTAAGAAAACAAAACTAGTTACCATTTACAGAATTGGAAATGCTAAACGTGAAAATCTCACGAACACTAAGTTTTAAGCACATCAATATCATTCTGGGTTTCAAATTATTACGAAGCTTTGACTGCATAACAGTAGATGTTAGGAAACTTTTAAAGCGAATAAAAAGATAGAAAATTACAAATCTAAGACTTGTCCATATACTTTGATATTAGCGGACAATAACATTAAATACTTAACATTTCATATTAAATTACATGGCTACAACTTATTTCTGTTTTGAGAAACATCTCAAATTATATTTGCTGCTGAAAAACTATTTCAAAATTTTATTTAATTTGGAGTAATGTTAATTGTCATTATTAATAATTTTTCCTTGAGTATAATTTAATTTTCTCTGCAACATTTAATTTTTAGAAAGTTTTTCTCTTATTGACTGTCTAGTTTGAATATCTTATAAATTTATAAGAAAAGTTTTAAGAATACAATTAAGTTTTGGTGCTAAACCTAGAAATAAATTATTAAAAAATCGCAAGAGCCAGGATCGCAGTTTTGAATGTTCAACTTTGCATTTCTATTTGTTTTTCTACTCAAAAGGAAAATAGAAATCAGTTTGAAAGAGCAAAATGTTTGAAAATAACTTAAATTAACGAAGCTCAATTGTTAGTGAAAGAGTACATAGAACTGAGGGTGCATCGTTGTAGAACTTGAAATAAGCTTATAATTAATGACATGAATTTTTAAGTGAAGTAATGCATAATTCTTGCATTGGTTTACTAAATAACTTTTATATAGTATACACTAGTATAACTGCTTAATATCAGCACGAATATAAATTTTTGCTTTAATAATTTTTAATTATTCGGAACTTTAAAGGAAATAGTAATTTTGGTACTTCTATGATGTTTCTTAAATATTTTAAATCTATCCAATTATTTAATAAAAAGAAAAGCATTTCCGCAACAGCCCTTTGTAGGCCAGGAAGGTTGTGAACTTTCAGACCCCATAATTTTGCGATTAACAGCATGATGGTGGCAACGAATCTAACTTTGCGTACTGATTGTACTGTATCGTATTTCAGCCACCATACACTGTAAAGAATTCCCGATCAATTTACGGCGCAATCCATTTTTACCAGAACATGTTGCGGAAAAAAGTATGATATACTGTAATTTTTACAGTGATAATTACCTTAAAATTATTGAATCACTCTAATTAAATAAATATTATTGTAAAAATTAAGGTATAATATTTTACTGTAAAAATTGATTTTACGGTAAGGCGGAGATTATGTATAATGTTCCCAAAGTGCCGGTACTTTATAACGCAATTTTTTTACAGTGTAGTGAATAGATTTTCGTACCTTCACAAAAAAAATTTTTTTCCTAATATTTGCTTCAATCAATTTCATACTTTGATTGGCTTAGTGCCTTAATCACTGTCCTATTATTACAAACGCTCTCATTACGACCTGCCTTATAATTACGAGTTCTTTTTTTTTCTTGATTTAAGTAAAATAAAAACAGCATTTAACGCGGAATCAAATAACAGAGAATGAGCAAATTAATTTAAAAAATGCCAACATTAAATTCCGATAACTTTCTGATACAGTATATTTTTACTGCATGCAAATTGCTTGTAACTTCATAGTGAGCATCAGTTTTAATTTAATCTCTGATACTTTAATTTAAAAAAAATAATTCATTCTTCTCAATTTCACTTTACATTAACCACATAAAAAAACTGAAATAAAAATTCCTCTAAAAGAGTTTTAAATAAAGAATGGAAATTTAATAATTTTGATCAGTCTGACAAGTTCTTGTTCCTCCCTTCCTTTATCTGAAGAAACTAAAATTTCAAAAATCAAGAAGAAAAAAGAAATAATTTCAATTCTAAATGAAGACTTGAAACTCCCATTAAATTAATCATAAAAGTTACCCATCCCCCTTTACCATTCACCTCTGTTGTCTAGAGACAGAACTATTCATGGAGAAAATGATCGAAAACCTCGTCGGGGTTCGAGGCTAGGGGCTAAAGTCAATTAACACGCCATCTAGCTGATTCTTTATCAAATTCCTTAAAAGGTCCAATAATGTATTGTTCTAGTTGTAATCCCTACAAAATGCAAAAGGGAGTGTTTTTTAATTTCTTCACCCCCAAGGGGGTGTCACACATTAATGAGGCGTTAGGAAGGCAGTTAACTGTTATTTGCGAGACGTTAATATGAAAGGTAAGGGGCAGAATTGCTTAATATCTTATGAGGTTTTAAAATATTCAAAACAACCTGGAAAAATGTTCCAATGTTACCCAGGGAGCAACAACTTGTCATTTACTTCGACAAAAATGATCTGTCTTATTATTTAATTTATTAATTTCGATTTTTGAATTTTTGTAAAAGAATAGTTGCAACACAATATAACTAATGGTTAAAATCTTATTACTCATGATTCATTGTTAGTAATGAGCTATTATAAATTATTAATCACATAGAGGAAAATGTTCATTGAAAATATGTTATACTACACGATTCTATTAATGAGTTATAGAGTACGTTACTACTACTGTATTAAGCACATTTGTTCATGTGCTGTAAAATATTCCGGATTAAATTACGGTTAAAAATAACGACACTCAGGGTATTGGTACTTTTTATCATAAAATCCATTTTTACCGGATCATGTTACAGAACAAGAAATCTGATATACCGGATTTTTACAGTAATAGTTACTGTGAAATTACTGAATCACTCGAATTAAATATAATTTAATGTAAAATTTGTAGTATATTTTACAGTGAAATGAATTTTATGCTAAAAGGGATTTCAAAAATAATGTAACCAAAATGTAAGTACTATATGTAATAATTTAGTCCAATATTTATACAGTATAGACTACTATATTATTGGTGACAAAATTTATCAATGTAAGTTTCAGCATACTTAACATGTAATAAGTATTTTTTTTTTTTAAAAAGTGGGATGAAATCTTGAACTCTATTTACTTATTGGCAAAAAGTTTTTATTATTTTTTTAAAATATATAAGGAGTGTTTCTGTAAAAAAAACGAGTAAAGAGATTCTGAAAGAGGAAAAGGGTAGTAGAGAAAATTTAAATGCTCCATGTGTGTTTTTCTCAAACCTGCTATGCAGAAACGAATTTGGATCAAAAAATTCGAGAATGGCTATTGGGGGGCAAAGCTTGAAAATAACGAGATTTTTAGATCAGATTTAAATTATTTTGATTGATTTTTAGATTTATTTTGTCCTGACTCTTGAAGTCTTAGATTTTTTTGACTTGAAATTATAAATATATCTCTCTAAGTATCTTTAACGATTCGGACTAAACGGATGTTAAAAAGCCAGAAAATATACTTTAAAAAGAGCTTCAACGTATCCAGGGAAGGAACTCCCTCCCCCCCCAAAAAAAATATCCACTTGGAGTTATGAAGTTTTATCAAAGCAACTTGGTAACAATCAAGCAATTACTTTTTTGCCATATTTGAATGTGTCTACCAATTACATGAAGATTATGAGTCATTTTTGGACATTATAAATGGTTTAAACAACTTTAATAATTTTGATGCATTTTTATTATAATATGTTGTAATTTCAATATTTTTTTTAAACATGACCTGATCTGTATTAGATATTTTAAACGCTAACAAGTAGGAGAATTGACACTTTTATTGTGGTAGTGAACAAAGTTTGAATGAAAGAAATCAAAGTTTGATTTGAATAAAAATATTATTCTAAGTTCAAACATATTCAGACTTAATTTTCTAAACTAATCAAAGAGTTAGAAAAAAAACTAATCAATTAATCAAATTAACTTAATTAGCCATTTAAATAAGCTATATGTTTTATGAAAGATTTTTCCAAGATTTATTCATTATTGGAATACTGCTTTCATGAATAAAGTTATTTCGCTACACTTTACTAAAGGGTTTTGGGAGGAAAAAAAACATGTTAAGGGTATGTGCAATCTGGAGAATTTGAATCAAAAAATTTCAAACTGTCAAAAAAAGTAAATTAATTTTCAGCATTTGCAGTACAATAGATGCTCTTAAAACTAGGTAAATAAAAACTTTCAAAAAATTTACTAATATGGTTTCTATATAAAAAAGAAATGATTTTGAATATTATTTATAGGCATGAAAAAAATTACACGAGAAGTAACTTTTACTTACTTTCTAGTACAATTACACTTTAAAAGAATATATGTATCAGTTATTTTTGTTCGTGAAATCATCATTAAACTTAATTTATGATTTGGTGTTTTAAATTGATAAGAGTTAAATTTTAAAAACAGCGCATGTGTTTGAAAATTAACACTAACAATTTAACAATCAATAAATAACACTTTGATTAGAGATTTTAATCACAAAACATTGAAAAGCATAAGAGCAGGAAGTTTTGATGGTTCTGATCGATAAATATATTGTTCCACTTCTTCCTATGCCTCAAATAAATTGTTTTAAAAATGTTCTGTATTTAAAAATAAGTTCTTTCCTTGGATAAAATTTCATTTGTTTAATTAAATTGTATTCGTATTTTGTTGAGAGCTATGTGAAACGATAAAAAATAACTAATAAAAAACCAACATTCGATCATTTCTATGGTATCAAAACTAGTTGAGTTTTGTTGTTTTGTTTTAAAATGTTGTCGTCGATAATATTTCTCATCGATGTTTTATGAACTGGAAAGAAAATTCTGAAGTTGTCTTATACATTAAATTCTGCTTGCTTAGCTGGCGACTTTAACACCACATTTGGCGTGAGTCCCTATATTCAGCAACGCCAAGCTCCATAAAGCACGAAATATTTTCTCAACTGGGTTGGATCTGTGGCTTAAGCTTTTGCTTGAAAGTAGAACGGATTTTATTGGTCGTTTCAAGTTCTGCAAAATATATATTCCACTCCAAAAGACTTTTCGAGTTACGATCTGCCGTTTTCGTCAAGTCATTCAATGTCTCGCCTGTTAATTTTCCGTTTCCAAGATTCCGTTCCAAAAGTTTTCGCAAAATGGCGCAGGAACGAAAAGCAGCCTAATCTTTTAATGGCTCAAACGATAAATATTATGATGGCGAAGGGTTATTAAAAGCTGCCACGTTAATGACTTCCCATTAAAGTAACTATGTGTAAGCTTTATATCTTGCTACTTTCCTGTATGTAGAAATTGAAGGGAACAAAAAAAAAAGGATAGCTATTTCTCACTTTGGTAATTCGGCAGGTGCTTAAATATGCTCTCAAATTGAAAGTTGAAGAATCACTCTCAAGAGGTGTTACAGATATGGAATTTTTGTATCATAACTGTTTAGTAATTTAGGAATGGGAATTAACTTCTGATGCATTTTTTGAAAAGGATTTTGTAATAACCTTAAATTCAATAATGCTATTCATATGTAAAAAAGTGTGAAATTGTAAGTGCTTCCTATAAGAAAAGTTTGAGATAAAATTCGATTAAAACATGTGCTTTTAATGTCTGATGTTAAATTTTATATTTTTATTTCATTTTTCGAAAAGGAATGCTTTGCATAAAAAAAATTTATACTGCAAAAAAAAAAGGAAAAAAAACCCTACTTATTAACAACTTATTTATCTAATTTCAACAAAATGAGCTCCTTTTAATACTGAATTAATTAATTATATTGCATACTTAAAATTAATTTTATTAATTAATTTACTAAATAAATGGAATATTTTAATAATGATGTAACATGATCCTCAGCCACGATGCATTAAAAAAACAGATGGGTTATATTTGTGGTGACATTAAAATATAACATAGATAATAATGAAATCACAAATGCTTTTTGGAATGGATTTTGTAAGGAATAAATTGCATATTATTTTTTTTTCATGTATTTCTTTGTAAATTAAAAATGCATATTCAACCAGTATCCTTATATATATATATATATATATATATTTATATCAGGGTTGGCAAAGTTTAGGACAGAATGGATTAATCCACGGTTTGAACNTATATATATATATAAAGAAAAACTCAAACCGGAAGTGTTGCAGTCCTCATATGACGTCGCAGCAGCTCAGATTAGTTTAAGTATAAATGCATTCGTATTATTAAGAGGAAGTTATAAACGCCTCTTATTGTGCTGCCATCTGCTGATAATAGAGAGAGCCTCCGTCAGGAATAAGGTGAATAATGCTGTAATCAACAATAAGATATAAAAATAAAATAAAAATCTGTAGTTCTTTCTCAAATGTTTTTTTTTGTTGTTCTTTTTATTAAATGCTGCTATAATAGATGTCAATCAAACGTGGCAAAACAAAGAAAGGTTACGTGTTGCAAGATATGCATCTTAACGCTTATAGTGAAATATTTAAAACTGAATAAAACGACATAATAAACAGCGACAAAAACTGTTTCTATTTTAGTTATTTCAAGACTCTTTAACAACTAAAATTAATTCATATTTATTTCTTCGTATTGAATCTCAAAATCTGTATTCCTCATATTAATTCTTTTCAAGCCCGAAATATTTCTTTTATGTTCGCCTATTTCGTTACGATTAATACATTAACAAATTGTTCTGACATGAAGCTATAATATTTAAAAATCAAATTGCTCAGAGAGAAATATTTACGTTTTAGAAGAAGTAAACAATAATGAATTAGAAGAAGTATGTTTGGGAGTAGAGCCCTTCTCCCCTAAAAAAATTATTGTAAAGATGCATGAAAAATTATGTCATCAGATGCATGAAAAATTGTGTCATCAGATGCATGAAAAATTATGCTTCAATTACTCGTTTAAAAACAATCGGTACTCATCAATTCTTAAAAGTAACATTTCTTTTTATTCATTTTTTTCACATTGTAAATTATAATAAAATACTTTTTAATATAATTTATTATAAAAATATTAAATGTATGAAGAAATTTAATCTTTAAAAAGTGTTATATTAACAACACTTGCAACTTCATAATTTTACGTTAAGAGACTTATTTAATATGTATTAAATTTTTCCAATTTTTAAATTTGAAAACGTTTGATGTAATACTTTAATTATCACTCAAGAAGTAATGAAAGTAATTTTGGGTATACTATGAAGTTAAAGAGCAGGTTGCTTAATTATCTACCCATTTGGAAAAGTTAAATATGCATTTTGTGGAAAAAAAATCAAAACGGACTTAATTATAAATGTTAAATAATTTATTTTGTACAGTTAAACTATTCCTATCAACCTTTAATTGAATAAAACATTTTTAATATCCTGAAATTCTACAGTTTTAAAAATAAATACTCTACTCAAAATAATGAAATTCCATTTTTCTGACAGTATTTATGAATCTGAAAGAAAAACTCTATAAACCTAAACCTTCTCATAAATTTAAATAAAATACTTCACTATGTAAACTGCAATGAAAGTTAAAATGTTGCGAATAAAATATATATTGCTGGAGGAATAAATATTTATTCTTTCTAACCCTTTGCTTCATTCTTTTCTAATACAAACAGCAGCTACGATTCTTTCTTCCGGGTGCTTCTGTTACGCCCTAGGTAACAAAAGAAAAGTGGAATTAGATTTTAGTTGTACTGGAAAATATTCAAATGAGTTTCACTGCCAACCTCAAGTAAAATAGAAACGAAATTCATCGCCTTGGCGAACATTTAGAATAACAAATAAGCGGTGAATTTTTATTTCAACGCTTAGAGTAAATTGAAAGAATTTTTTGTTTTTGTTTTTACTTTTCTTTGTTTAAAATTAATTTTCTAAGTTCAGTTATTTTATTTGAAATAAAATTAAGTTCATTTATTAATATATTAGCACAAATAAAATAAGCATTTTACTGTCCCTCAGATAATTTAACCAGAAAGGAGTTTGATTAAATTTCCAAATGTCAGCGCATTGTATTTATAGTCTTATGAAATTGAGCACATAGTTATCCTCTTTTGACTTTTAACTTTGCTGTTTGAAGAGTTCAAACAGCTAATGAAAAATCAAAAGAGAAAGAAGTACAAACAACATAGGGACAGCAAAAAAGAATGCTACACATAAAAGAAAAACGTATGGTCAAAACTACACGAATATACTAAAATTTACCTAGTTCCTTGACTTTATGGGAGCACTAAAAAGCTCGGTAATTTTTACGAAACACTTTAGTAGTGATTTTGGTAAAACTAACAGTAAAATATGGCTTTATAATAAAGGATAAAATTTGGTAAATGAGGAAAAATTTGGTACTTTTTTCATGATACCTTGAAGTATTGTATAAAAACCATTTATTCGGTTAAAATTTACCTATCAGTTTTGTGTTTTTGTTCCTAATGTGTGGTATTAAGAATCAAAATTTTGTAAACCAGAATTCCTGATGAAACATTATCATGTGAACGGAAAAATTAACAAATGAAGGGTTTAAATACTTTATATTTCGGTTTTATTAACTGGAATTACATATATTTTTGTAATATCACAAATGTCATTATCATACTTACGGTAATTTTCGCAGAATTCTTTTCTCAGTGAAGAATGACTAAACTGTATAATGCAAATTAATAAATACATATGAGCATAAATTTAGTACTAAAATATTGAAAGGATACAAAGTATTTTATCCACTTTAATATGTTTTGATGAGGGCACCATTAGTTATTCAACAAATCCTAAAACAATAATTCCATTCCCTTGTCTTGTGCAGAAATTATGAAATTGCAGTTTCCGAAATGGTTATGATTCGATATTTTAGGTGAATCACTCTAAGAGAAGAGAAAGAGGTAGAGGATGACGTCCTAAAGCGGAAGTTATACGCCATAAATGATGATTTCCCTTTTAATACTTCACCCACATGCAGGGAAAAGTGAGAAAAAACTCTGTCGGATTTTGGAACATTGTTATTTTCAGTTACAGTTGCCAAATGATCTATTTGTGGGAAGGCATAAGTTTCCAGTAAATCTGAATAAATATTTCTGATTCGTTTTTGTTACATGATCCACTTGTAACAAAAAGCCTGCTGAAATAAAGACTGACATTAATTGACAAGGCATGAAGTTGCAAATACATGTATTATGAAGCCCAAGACAAACATTCGTTGCAAAAATGATGCATTAATCACCCTTTATGATTTATATTCACCCTAAGAAGTAAGACAGACATTCGGTTCGGAAAAATGTTGCATTTACAACACATTATGATTGATATTCGCCCGAAAATCTAAAGCAGACATTCGGTTCTTTAAAATGATGCCTTAATCAGCCTTCATGATTGATATTCGCCCAAAGATATAAGACAGACATTCGGTTAGGAAAAATGATGCAATAACCAATCTTAATTTATGCAGATTTTTCTTATTTCATTATTAACGAAATTATTGCAAAACTTATATGCAACTTTATTGAATACTTAAAAAAAGTTACTCATTTAAAATAAATTATTATAAAATATAAGATGTAATAACAAAATATGAATCGATCTTTGATTATATAAATTTCTTTTTTTTTTTAGTGTTATTAATGAAATTTCTTTATTCTATTTGAACTTCAAACGCTGAATGCAGAAAATGAATGTTTTGCATGAATATGTAAATAAATATTTTAATACTAAATTATGCAAATTCTATCTCAAAATATCAAGGAATAGCATAATATATATTATCATTTTATCGATATTTTCTTCCATTCTTTGATGTCGCAAATACAAACCTTTTTTTTTCAAGCAAAATGTATTTTTTTAGATTTTCTTTCTTTATATAAACTCTAGCAGGAAGCTGTAGTATAAGTAGATTACTATTTTATAACAAAGCCTTAAATATAAATTGAACTATTTTGACATTCTATACTTTTTTCTTTAAGCTATTTATTAGCTTTTCTAGTTTGATCGAAAAAATATTGTTTAAATTTATCAACTTTATGCAAAAATTTGGAAAGCCGAACAAACTGATTTTAAATAAAATATTTATTCCTAAAAACAAAATCTATCTATCTATCTATCTATCTATCTATCTTTATTTGACATATAGTGGCGTTACACATGATTGCCTGAAGAAGCGTAAGTACAACTGGCAGATGTTCCCTAGTATGGGATATGCCCTCCCCTTACTGTAATTGTTGCTTGGCATCGTCTCTCCATGCTAAGCACCAGATTATCCAGGAGTTCTTGGGGTAAACGTCTCCATTCCTCCTTTAACGCATCTTTCAGCTGATGGGTGTTACCAGGAGGATACTGTCGTGTCGCAAGACGTCTCCCTAATGCATCCCACACATGCTCTATGGGATTTAGATCTGGAGAGTAAGCTGGCCAATCCATTCGTGTGATATCTTCACTTTCCAGTAGCTCTTGAACATTAGCAGTACGGTGTGGCCGGGCATTGTCATCCATAAAAATGAAGTCTGGTCCAATGGCCCCTCGGAACAGACGCACATGGGGTAGGATTACCTCATTGCAGTAGCGGTCTCCAGTTACAGAACCTCGGTCGAAGATCTGAAGCTCAGTCCGCCCGTTCAACATAATGCCACCCCAGACGACAACTCCAGGACCACCGTAACGATCTCTTTCCGCGATGTTATTGGGATGAAATCGAGCTCCAACCTCTCTCCAGATCAACTGACGTTGAGAATCGCTTGTAGCACTAAAACGACTCTCATCTGTGAAGAGGACGCGACTCCATTGATGAGGTGTCCAGGTTTCGTGTTCTCTGCACCACTCTAAACGGTGCCGCCGATGGCTAACTTTTAAAGGTATGCAGCGTTCAGGACGTCTAGCAAATAAGCCACCTTTGTGGAGGCGTCTGGCCACTGTAAATCTTGATACTTGTCGTCCTGTGGCTGTGCACAGTTGCTGAGATATGGCGCTCGCTGACTGAAAACGGTTTCTTTTCGCCTGGAGGACAATGTAACGGTCATCTCTTGGTGTTGTTTTCCTTGGACGGCCACCACCAACCTTCCGAACAGCTGTACCAGTAGTTTTAAAGGCATTCCAAGCACGAGAAACAACACTTTTGTTGATCCCGAACTCTTCGGCGACACTGGTCACACTACGCCCCTCCTCAAGCTTCCCAATCATTCTTCCTCGAGTAAAGTCGTCTAAATGATTTCTTGAAGACATGTTTCACAAAACAAATCACTTGCACTTGCAGCGAATATCTTTAACTACGGTGCTCTTCATCCTTTTATCACAGCTTTGACCTGCGCGCGCCGACCCACAAGGTTTACATACACTTACATCACCTACGACGTTTTATTTCTAAAATTTGCATCCAAATAATCTTTCTACTGAATTACGTGCATATTATACTGCAATTTCATGGCTATCTTATACTTTGATGGGGAGCTGCGGTCGAAGAACCACTTGTTGCTTAAGTTTTGCACACCAGTGTATATATATATATGAACACAACTAATAAATTAAAAATTATTATAAAGAGAAACTAAAAATGTGAAATCCAATAGTCGTTATTAAGACACATCTATTGGTATAAATGCGATATTTCTGAATAAAGAATAATTATCCTAAGATAAAAATTATTCTTTATATGCGTCATAAATGCGATATTTCTGAATAAAGAATAATTATCCTAAGATAAAAATTATTCTTTATATGTGTCTTAAATGCGATATTTCTGAATAAAGAATATATCCAAAGATAAAAATATTCTTTATATGTGTCATATTCCTTGCTGAAAAATCTCGTTTATAACAATAACAAAACAGAACTAATGAATCAGTTCAAAGCTAACAAATAATGAATCAGTTTTATCCAAAGTCATTTAAAGCTTATTAATGAAACTAAACTAAGAACACCAAAAAAATACAAAATGAAACTATGAACACAACAAACAAAGATCACAAAATAAAAGTTCATAAAATTTGCAATTTTCTCAAGTGTTGCAAAACTTTATTAACAATCTAATATATCTATATACATACATTATTCTTATCATTGCATATATATATATATATATAATGATAAGAATAAATTTTTTACCATCATACATAATAAAACATAAGAAGAAAAATTTTGAGCAAACAAAACATAGTTTATGTCCCTCGTTTCTTATCTTTCAGATCCTCAATAAATGAAAGTTAGTCTTCAAGTGGATCAGCTCTACTGGTTAGAAACTTTCAAAATTTTCCCTTTCATTCCCAAGGAAGGCATGTGTCCACTCAGTGATAGGGAAAAAATCAGATTTATATAGGTTCTTGGGGAAAACTATTTTACCTATTTCAAATTCCTTTTGTTTTATAAAGCTGACCCTTTACGTCTATAAAAAGGATCTCTCCAAGGCTTACTTCAAAATAAAAAGAGGGAAAATGTGTGACTGTTTCGCAAAAAAGGAGCGAAATTCTTTTTTCCTTCTCTGATTTACAGTTGTGAAAAAAAGTTTAAAGAGTGTGTATGCTTTTTTTTTTACTTCTTTTTCTTCCTTTTTTTATGGGTTAGAAGAAAAATTCAGGAAAAAGTTTTCGAAAAATGTGCTTTGGTGATGTACTTCTAGTTTTATTCTGTTTTAAAGCAGATAAAACAAGAAAATATTTAGTCACATTGTATTTAAAGCGATGACAATCTCAAAGGTTGGAAAAAATTAAAAGCACGCTGTTGTCACAATTGAAAAATTTGATTATAATTACTTGTGATTTATAAAAAAAATATGCGTTATGTTTTCGTAAGACTGATTTATTCCTTTTAAAATGCATAATTTTTGCATACTCTTTATTTAATTTTATGCGTTGGAAAAATATGGGAGGTTTGACCAAACCTATGTTTTTCATATTGAAACATTGACTTTGCTGGTGGTCACGATATCTCTGCATGGCATTAAATAAAATCACATGTTGCTTGATTAAAAACTTCATTCGTGTTCAAAAATAAGTAAATTGGAAATAACAGACAATGGTTAAAGAGCTCAAAAACAGGCGCCCATTTTCAAGACTTGCCAGACATGAATGAGACGAAACAAAATTGATTTGAATTACTAAACTTAAAGTTGCAAACGAAAAATGGAAATATATGGGTGAGAAACCAAACTAGAAAACCTCCAGCAGCCAAGGGGAGAGAGAAAAGTCGAAAAACAGAACAAGAATAACCACAGTGACTGAGAAAGGAAAATCAAGGTAAAATGCATTTTCACGTACTATAGAGAAATGATGAGAAACTAATATCGTTAACATGGAAATCAGCATTCATATGAATGGATCATATGAATGAATGGAATCTTGTTTTGCTTATGGAATCTTGTTTTACTTATATGTATACTATACTTGTTTTGTTCAATGGAATCTTGTTTTACTTATATGAAAGCTGATTTTTTTTGCTAACGACATTAGTTCCTCACCACCTCTCCAGAGCGTGTTTAAATGCATTTTACCCTGATTTGCCTCTCTTGGTATCTGTTTATTTTGTTCTGTTTTTATCTTTTTTCTCTCTCGGCTATTGTGACTTTTCCAGTCTTGTTTATCCCCTTTAGTTTTCCATATTTCGTAGGCAACTTTGTATTTTATATCTCAAACCACTTTTGTTCTTCTCATTCACATCTGGCAAGTCTTGAAAATGGGCGCCTGTTTTGAAGCATTTGAGACATGTCGACACTTGTATATTTTTGAAGTGAATGAATACTTGTTTTTACTTTTGTATTTTACTGTGATTTTGTTTATCAAAAAAAGGTTAATGAAAATAAAATAGCTAATTGGTAAAATCTGTTTTCAAATCGATTTTTTGAGAGATACTTTTATTAAAAGAGAAAATGAAGAAGCACAGTATGAAAAAAAAATTTTAAAAAATTGCATGAAATTCGTAAATTATCAATAAGGCCATGAGGCGTACAAAAAAGAAAGTTATAGATTTGTGTTAAGATAGTTAAGTTTACATTTTACTGATATAACAGATTTAGTAAGCAAATTTAACCCAAGTTCTATGAGTTGGTAACTTATTTATATTTTTAGACACATTTATTGCCTGTAACATTTTAGAAATTTTGTTTTTAGTTTATAAATTTAAATAACTTATTTAATTCCCATTTAAATAACTTATTTAACTCCCATTTAGAACACCTTACAGTGAGTCAAACCACTCTTCTCTCGAGGGTGATTTATACTTTTAAAAATCATACTAAAAACTTCCCTTCATAATTTGGGTGAAAAATAATAATGAAAGCATATAAAAAAAACATTGAAATTCATCAAGACTATTAACTTAGCAATTTAATAATTTTTGAAAAATTAATCAAACTATTTTATAGAAAGTGCATCGAATCAATGTATGCAAATTTGATTATCTTAAATTTTATTTCTTACGAAAAAACTTCAGTTTAACACCTTATTAAAGTTGTATCTATTTTGCACTATATTATAATATAAGGTACTTACTTACGGTTCTTAACTTTAATCTTTATCATATTTCCTTATTGAGTGTATTAAACAGTTTAAATTCGCATGAAGATCAAAATATATTATATCAATTACGAAAACTAGAATTTTTGAATCATAGATTTCGTAATGAACTTAATTACGCTTTTTATGAATTGAAATTATTTTAACTCTTACGTTAACATAGTTTTTGAAGGAAGAATATACAAAACACCCAGTCAAAAACTCTGAAAATAACTATATATCAATTGAAAGATTATAGAATTTTTCACTTTTTTTGAGATATAGATTTCGTTACGAACTTAACCACTTAGAGTTACGTTTATAGTGGATTAAAACTTTTTTAACTTTTACATAAACATAATTTGAAGGAAGAATATCCTAAACAACCGATCAAACACTCTGAAAATAACAACTTAAATAAAAATCTTCCAGGTTGTAAAATGTAAATTGATCCTTCAATAAATTTTATTACGTAAAATTGTTTGACAATAAATTATTTTTAAGTTCTTATAATAGGATCTGAAATTTTTGTAATTCTATATTCCCCTCGTTATCTAAAATGGATGTTTTTGTGCAGAAAGCCTTTTACCTCAATTTGTACTGAAAAGAACTTATTATTTTGAAACCAAATACAATGGATAAGAATGAAATCGTAGAAAGACAAATTAACCAAATTTAGGATTAAAAGAAAAGAGAAAATAAACAATATTTTACTTATTAATACTTTTTGAACCGTTAATTGCAGAGAAGCATATATTGAAGAAGCTGTTGTCAGAAACAATTTCGATTCCAGGGAAAAGAAAAAGTTGAATAGAAAACAGTCTTAAGTGGTAAAAGTAAAACCAAAAATTATCTTGCTTTTCAATTGAGATAAAATTATACATTTCGCTATTTAAAAACGTGTTATTTTGATATATACAAAAAACTCAAACTTTTAATTTTCTCTCTCAAAGTTATATAAGTGGAATTTATTGAAAAAAAAAACAATTTAACTAAGAAACACACTCGTGAGCTCTCTTTTGTCTCGTAATATAATTTAAAACAAATTCCTTCTCTCATATTATATATATATATATATATAT
>NC_092207.1:94719988-94749416 GCF_043381705.1 Parasteatoda tepidariorum
TATATATATGTATATTATTTATTATTTATTATTATTTTTTATTCTAATAAAGATATATTAAAATTCCGGAAAACAAAATAAAGAAAAGACATAATCTCTTCATGATCTCGCACGATTATATCAGCAGAAAGGAGTGCTTTCTAATATTGTATCAATATAGCTGAACAAAATATATCAATATAATAGTGTGAAGAGCACTCAAAAAAATTTAAACGAAAATAGAACACATTAAGTAAAAAACATATACGAAATAAAACATATGAAGCAAAAATCAGAAAATAAAATGTAAAGAAATTACAGAACAAAATACGAAAGAAAATCTATATAGTGTGGAGCAAATTAAAATGAAATTACGCGTACCGGAATCTTTCAAGACTGATTTAAAATATTTTCGTAATAAGATTGCCAGATTACAAAATATGAAAGCATATATAAAGGAATATCTTATGGCACGTTCTTACTGCAATACTAAAGCGCGTTTAATTTGTTAGTTATCTTGGATGGGCCCGAAAATGGATGTGCACAAGGCAATAACATTATACTGGATAATTTAAAGCTTATAACCGATATGGTTGATAACTAATTATACAATTTTAATATTTTTAGTAAATTAACAATTATTTCAAAATAAGGAAAGGAAAAAAACAGGATTTGCTCGTTTTGCATTGATTTTTAACAGGCGCTAAATTATTATTACTGCTGAAATAAAAAAATAGGCTCAAAGAGCAACGCCCTAAACTCACGACATTAGAAGACCGAGTTCAAAACGAAAGAAAATTATAAGTTTATTATATATATATATANTATATATATAAAATACTTTTTACTTCATGTGCTCTAATTTCGTTTCAATTTTTTTTGTGCTCCTCGCACTATTGTATTGATATATTTTACTTTGGCTATATTAATACAATATTAGAAAGTACTCCTTTTTGCGGATATAATCGTGCGGGCTGATGAAGAGATTATATCTTTTCCTTGTTTCGTTTTCTGGGTTTTTAATTTTTTTTTCAGGTATCAAAAATTATATTTTTTTAAATACTTTTGAAAACTATTTTTATTAATTTTCAAAGAAAACAAAGAAAAATAATAGACATATGAAAAAAAGTGGGGGAATAATAAATAAAAAAATAACAAACAACAGTTTAAAAAAAAAAAAAGAAAGGAAGAAATTTTATTTGAAAAACCGGGAAGAAAAACCGGAAAAAAAAGATATAATGTTTTCTTCAGCCCACACAATTATATCTGCAAAACAGAGTGCTTTCTGATATTGTATCAATAAAGCCAAAGCAAAATATATTAATACAATAGTGGGAGGAGCACTCAAAAAAAATTTTTATAAAAATAACAACAAATTAAATAAATCACAAAAAGTAAAAATAAGTAAAAATAACATGTAAAAACAGAAAATAAAATAAAATAAAAAGAAAAAACATTAAATTATCCACTAAAAAAAATTTTTCATGTGCAAATCCATTTCGGGCAAATCCGTGTTAAAATTATCTATTAAAAAAATTTTTTCTTTGATAATTTAAATAATTTTCCTATGTGCTAATCCATATCGTGTAAATCCGCGGCTAAAATTATTTTCAAAACAGGCAATTTATGTTTCTCTTTTCTATTTTATATGTTTTCTTAAATAAATATCTATCTTGTAAAACTATTTGTGATCAATTTCTGAAATTATCCAGTATAATATTGCCTTGCTCACATCCATTTCGGGCCCATCCTTGGTAACTAACAAATCAAAGCTCAGAATAAAAAATCACTTCAGCAGTGCAGTAAGAGCGACACTTTAAACCCTCTTGTTGTCGTCTTGTTTAAAACCCTCAATTTGCGCTTTTATTTTCATATTTTGTAATCTGGCAATCTTTCTGCGAAAACATTTTTAAATCATTCTTGAAAAATTTTCTGTCCATGTAAGTTGATCTGATTTTGCTATCGCTTTATAGTCCCCTTTTTAATGTTTTTCTTTTTCTTTTATTTTATTTTCTGTTTTTACATGCTATTTTTACTTATTTTTACTTTTTGTGATCTATTTTATTTGTTGTTATTTTTATAAAAAAAAATTTTGAGTGCTCCTCACACTATTGTATTAATATATTTTGCTTTGGCTTTATTGATACAATATCAGAAAGCACTCTGTTTTGCGGATATAATCGTGTGGGCTGAAGAAAAGATTATATCTTTTTTTTCCGGCTTTTTTTCCGGTTTTTTAATTAACATTTCATTTTTTTTTTTTTATAAAATGTTGTTTGTTATTTTTTTTACTTATTATTTCCCACCCCCTTTTTTTCATATGTCTATAATTTTTCTTTGTTTTATTCTTCATTTTGAACTTATCTAATGAGTGCTGTTTACTTGCAGCTTAAGCGCAATAAATGATACTTATTGTTTTTCTTAACTTTCTTAGTGTTTTCTTGTATTTATTTATTTATTATATATATATATATATATATATATATATATATATTGTTCTTATTATATACATTTATTTTTATTATATATATAATCAAAATTTTGAGTGGAATTTCTTTTTAGAACATTCATATTTTCTTCTCATTCAAATCTGAGAAAAATCTGTGAAAGGACCGATCATTTAATGACCAATAAAACAGGGATTTTCAATACCATTCTTTACAATCGTTGACTCATTCATTTCAACTCTTAAAAACTGAGAAATCGAAACCACGTATCAAGATCCTTTGTCCAATGTTATCACTTATTGTCATCAAACACAGCATTTCTTTTAAATGTGAAAGCAGAGAATTGATCAATGCCTTTTCTTCTTTGAATAAAAATCTAGAAAGAACATCAGATTAAACGATAAAATTGATTCAAATTGAGCCTATCTATCTCAGTATTGATTCCCATAGCTATTCAAAATGATGAAAATACATTTCTGTACATTTTGATATCAGTTCATAGAAGATTCTCATTTCTTCTGAGCTATATGTACTTCTAGAACAAAAAAAATAGTTCAAATAAAGTTTTTCTCTTTCATAAATCAAAAGTTGTAAAATAAGGAGAATAGATGAAATAGAAAACGAGTCTTTTTATTTTTTTTTTCAAATTTTTTATAAGCTTTTTTGACAACTGAATGCTTTTTTTAATGCAGAAATTTTGTAACAAAAGTCTGAAATTGTCTTAAACGGCAATGATTAATAAAAGCTTAAATTCTTCTTTACTGTATTAAAACGTCTATATAGATCAACATTATATAAAACGTTAATGCTCTTCTAACAAACAGTCGCCAGTAGGCTTTACAGCATTATGGAGAAAAGGAAGATGTAAAAAGTTCATTTTTAACTTCAATCTTTACTAAAATGCACGAATCTTTAGAACATTTAAGAATTTAGGCTATTTATCCAACATTTAAGCTTTATAATGAAAAATAAGCAACTTTTAATATCATCAAATTCATGCACTTTCACATGATAGAAATAAAGTTTGCAAAAATAAAGTACTGAAGAATAATGCTCTGTATAGAGGCAATACAAGACAATACTCTATAAGAGGTGACTGTAGACTGTAAACAGTTTAGGAACGAATTGCAGCCCAATACTTTCCTTTACTTTGGGTGCATCATCTTTAAAATCTATTTTGACCGTAAAATATTATACTAGAACTTTTTCACAGTAATATTCATTTAATTAGAGTGATGCAGTAACTTTACGGTAATTATTAACGTAAAAATTACGGTATAGCAAATTCATTGCTTCGTAACAGGTTCCGGTGAAAATGGATTTTAAGATAAAAAGTATCGACCCCTTGAGTGCCGGTACTTTTTACCGTATTTTGATCCAGGGTTTTATACAATATACAAAAGTTTTTAGGCTGCTTGTGCTTGCTTAAAATGTTTGTTTTAGTTTTAAGATTTCGAATTCATACATGAGCTTATTTTGTTCGTATTAATATGAATTTTCAAATATCATTAGAAGTATGCATTAACGTTGATCAAGGGCAGCCCGAAATTTAACTCAGTAATTACAAAGCACACACGCAATGATAGTTCGTCTGTTATTTACTTTTTTCTAATATAGAGATTTGAAATTAAATTTGCTTTATCGAAGAAGAAATATTTTTTTAAATTTTAATTTGAAAGCTTTTTAGTAAGTTAATTAAACAGATTGAAAAGTTTTTCTGTAAAAAAATATAAATTTAAATTTGCAACAGGAAGGAAGGTAAGGAACATATCTTGCGTGTTTAGATGCAAAACAGTTTACTGTAATATGCTCCTCAAGTAGAATTTAAACATTCACTAGCACTTTTTGTAAAGCAAAGTGACTACCTTATTGTTCCACAGAAGTGTTAAAAGAACTTTTCATGACATGAAAACAATCGTAATCGTCAATTTCAGTAAATACAATATTTTGCTTGCTTGATGCTTATTTTGCACTCTCACTTCCATTTTTGATCACGCAGCAATACTTGAACAGTACTTTCTTATTTTTAAGAATCATTTATTCACTTCTTGTGTGTCAGCCCAGGGCATTCTGTGAGTGTTCACCAATTTTTACTTGAGAGAAAAACTGTAACACTATATGAAGAAACGCAATAATTGCTGCTTAATTTTGTTATATAAGTTTTTTTCGGGTTCAAATCCTGGTAAAGGCTGAGTTCTGTTTTACTCGTACTCCTTTTAATTCATGCTGCACTTCCCAATAACTTGTGAAATTGATAAGTTACGAGTAGCTGCAATAAAATAGATATTTAATCACTAATCGTCCAATTCAATAATTCAGTGTTTATTATTTTAGCCACTGGATGGCGCTCCTTAATTATGCAATGTATAACTTTTAATAAGTTTCACTTCCCTACTCATCTATCCTCCACCTTGTTAAAAGTTCCCACCTTATATTTACTAACTATGCTTATTTAATAATAAACAATTTTGAAAGGCAATCTGAACTTTTTACTGAATTAATAGTGTGCCAATTCATTGAGTTAGTCACATTCCTGCACTATTGAATAATATAAAGGGAAGACAGCACAAGTGAACATGCACAAGACAGAAGTAAGCAATATTTATCTCTGCTACCTTTTAATCATTTAAGTGCGTAATTACAAACAATGCTTTTTACTGAATTCGTATCCTCAAACAGGTGATGATTCCTACGTTGTCAATTGCACGAAATATTCTTTACTGAGGATAGAAGTTTCATAAAAAAATGAAAGTTTGGTAATTCATTCTCTTACAGTGGGCTTAATAGAGCAAGAAAATGTTTAAAGCCCGTACCTGTAGACAAATTAGAAAACTTTGAGCCGTTCATCTTTGGAAGCATCTACCTCTATGAAACTGCAGAAAATATTCCAACAAACAAAGATACAGTTGCAACGTTAAAGTTCAAGATGGATAATATATAAAAGACGATTATGATAGATAAAACGATGTGATAGATAGATGATTATGATAGATAAAACGATATGATAGGTAGATAATTATGATAGATAAAACGTTATGATAGATAAAACGATATGATAGATAAAACGGTATGATAGATAAAACTATATGAATGATAAATTACTATGATAGATAAAACGATATGATAGATAGATAGGCATTAGATACAAGAAATCGAACGAAAATTTATCATAAACGATATAGAATGGTAATTTATACATTATCTCAAATATTTTCGCGCTACCCTAAAAAATTATGCTTAATTTACCAGATTGTAATTTTTAGTTAGCAAGCAGATTTAAAGTAAGTGGGTTATTTCGGTTCAAGAAGCATTTTTAATCATTAAACGTAACATGATTAAAAAGTAATCATTTAACAATATAGAATATAGATTTCATTATTTATATCAAATCATTTAATAAACTCTTTTTTTCTTACTAAAAGACTGACAATTTTTATTATGAAAGTAATGTTTTATTTTTAACAATTAAACAAATAAAAGTTTAAGAAAAGTAAAAACAAAATCAAAGTAAGAGGTCGTTTCTATCTAATGGTATGACATTAAGTTGCTTTTTTTTCGTAGATAAGCGTACAGTTTTAATATTGATAGATAAGTCTTCCATTTACAATTCCATTTTGCACTTATTGGAATTTATGCTGCATAAAAGCTAAGCAAATTCAATTCAAATCAGAAAATAATTGTTCCTTTTAGAAAGCCTTTGTAACCTTTCATTGATTTTATTTCAGATGTTTAATAGAAAGCATTTACCGATAAAGATGAATCACCGAATTATCTAAAATTATAGCTTTTATGTCAAAATGCTCAGGGCATCGAGCTAAAACTGAAACAGATAAAGAGAATTCGCTTCGAACGTTTACTATAAAATTTTCAAATTAAAATATTCCTTAAAAGGTTTTTGCATCTTACTATTTATTTACAAAATATAATAAAAGAAAAATATAATAGTATAAAATAACGTCGTAAAAGGTGTGTGGTTTTTCATTTTTGAAAAGTGCCTTCGGCTAGATTCGAATTTATATATAAAAACCTCGGCAAGAAATGCTCTAATATGGCTTTTTAGAACATCACCTGAAATTCGTTTGCCTCAAAAGACGTAGGAAAAAAACTATAATAATCTCTTAGAGCAGAAAAGTATCGTCTGCTCTTTTGTACTTCGCATTTTCGTTTCTGAAGATATAAATAAGAAAGACAAAATTCGGCTGGCGAAAGGCAGTTTTAAGGAGGTAAAAATGACAGCGATTTTCTCTAAACTGTAGTAGATATCGGTTATTAACATAAAGATGGGAGTTATCGTGGTTTTCTGATATCTTTTTTTTCTTTCTGCAGTTTTTTTTTTGTTGGAGTTTTTTGCGTAGCTTTTCGCTTCGAGCGAAAGTTTCTTTTTATTTTCTTAACCGAAATTCTAAAGTACAACCAAGATAGGGAAGTATCGCAAGTTCTGCTTTTTAAATGGTTTAAAATATCGCTTTTACGCTACTTGTGAAAGTTTCTTTATGTTGTAGTTTCGGGAGCTTTCATGAATCCCTGAAAATGTTTCGAAGAATTCTCTCCTTTTCTACTGTTTTCCTGAAAAAGTTTTTCCTTCTTTAGCAAAAACGTTTGCGATTTGATTTTTAAAAGTCTGACTTATGTTGTTAATTACACAAAAGTTTCAAAAGAATATATTTTTTTAGGACAAAGTTTTGCACTGATTATTTAATGTTAAAACAAAATGTTCTATCTTTGTTCTTAATGACTTGTTTTTAAACTCTTTGATTACTTTCAAAAGATTTTTTACTAAAATAAAGTTAGAATAAGAATATATTAATAAATATAGAAGACCTGATAATAATGTGGTGAAGTTTTTGAAGAGCAGAACTTATTTTTATGCGGTGGAAATTAAAAACATTTTTTCCAGAACTAGACTTTCAATATTGTAGAAATCTAAAATTTCCAGTAAATATTGTATCAAAGTTCATAACTTTAATAGTGGTAACGAAAATAAAATAAAATTCAATCATTTAAGAGTGTTTTACTACCACTATATTTGTAAAGGAAATCTATATATATATAAACTGTTCCCTATAAACCTTTACAAGCATAAAAGTCGCATCTTAAAAAAAGCTTCTTATTGCTTGCATTAACATCAGACATAGAAAGTCTTATTTTATATTAACATGATGAACATATTCATTTATGACGTAATATATCATTTTTAAAAATGATGAATAAAACTTGTCTAAAGTTATAATTAAAGTGTATATAAAGAAGTTACTTTTCCACCAATAAACCTTGTTTTTAATTTGCTACTTAACGATCTAATACATACTATACATGAAAGTGTACCTCAGTTTTGCTGTTCTTCCGGAATTAGCAGGAGAATTTTGATTGACAAATAAAAGAAATATTACGCAAGCGTCATTTTCTCTTTTTTATGTCGTAAATATGTAAAAGAAGTAGTTAAACATGCAGAACTCTTTCTCTAAATGTCCAACAATTTATTTACAATGGATATTTAATGATTCAATCTATACCAAACTAATATTTCAGCTTGAAAAGAATTTTTAGTCATTCTTTTTAACTAGTTTTACTCTTTAAAAAAATAAAATCAGCTTTAAGGGAAATCGATAGGAAATATACCTTCGCGCGCAGGTCGTCGGGCTACCGAAGCGGGGGTGCCATCCCCTCCGCAGAGGATCAAAATTNTATAAACTGTTCCCTATAAAACTTTACAAGCATTAAAATCGCATCTTAAAAAAGTCTTCTTATTGCTTGCATTAACGTAAGACATAGAAAGTCTTTTTTAATATTAACATGATAAACATATTCATTTATGACGCAATATATCATTTTCAAAATTGATGAGTAAAACTTGTCTAAAGTTATAATTAAAGTGTATATAAAGAAGTTACTTTTTCCCCAATATACCTTGTTTTTAATTTGCTACTTAACGATCTAATACATACTACACATGAAAGTGTACCTCAGTTTTGCTGTTCTTCCGGAATTAGCAGGAGAATTTTGATTGACAAATAAAAGAAATATTACGCAAGCGTTATTTTCTCTTTTTTATGTCGTAAACATGTAAAAGAAGTAGTTAAGCATGCAGAACTCTTTCTCTAAACGTCCAACAATTAATTTACAATGGATATTTAATGATTCAATCTATACCAAATAATATTTCAGTTTGAAAAGAATTTTTAGTCATACTTTTTAACTAGTTTTAGAAAGTAATGTAGTAATGTAGTAATCTTTCTAAGTAATGTAGAGAATTTACATCGATTAATGTTATGCTGAATCATCAAAATTATATCTACATGCTTCGCATTTTTATGTAGCATATTTCAAGTTTCACAAAAAAAAAAATTTTTTTTTATCATTATCACAAGAAATTTTAACTCTTGGCGTATAATCATATTGCCCGCGTTGTGCTTTCCTTAACAAAGCAAATATATTCGCATTATTTCTATTTTCTAATTTTCATAAATTAAATACACAGATTTATATTTGGGAAAGAACACGAAAAACAATTAAAGAAACATTTCAGTAGCAAGAGCTTTGAGAAAACATAATTCATACTAAAAAAAATAAGTTTTTTTTTTTAAATTTGGCTTTCAAACTCAAGAATAATAACAATGATTAAAAGCTGTAAAACAAAACTTACAAATATTTACAAAATACTTAAGAAAATGAACACCTCACACATTTTTCTCCTGATAAAAAATAAGAAAAAAGATGAGAAAACTCAATTCTCTCTTTTAAGTACTTTAATCTACATAGAAGAGACAGGATCAGAATTTCAATTACAAAAATCTAATTTTAGTTACATTGCATATGTACTAGAGGTTGAATAAAGGGAGGCGATTTTAAATTAAAAAAATAGACAAAAAAAACTTAAAACGACAGTACTTTTTATATAACGCTGGTGACATTATCTAGTTCATACACGTATTCTTTATTTTTCTCTAAACCTTGGGGCCGATAAATATAAAACTTTTAATCAACGCTTCTTGTTACAAAACGTGCCATGCATTAAAACTTTAGTAAATCCAACACTTTAAGGAAACACTCATGAATTGAGAGTCTTTCTATTTCTAAAAAAAAGATATAAGGAAATTCATTTTGTTTTAGTATTTTATTCCACTGAATGAAGACACGCTTATTTCCTTTCTGATGCATTTTTTCACATGTTTTTCGAAATGAGTGTCGAAGTATAATACCATAATTACTTTTATTTAAATGTTTTATAAATGTGTGTATTGATTATTCCAAACGTTTCTTTTAAAAAGAAACATTGTATATTTTTAATGCGAGGTAGATGTTAGGATTTTACAAAAAGTAAAGAAAATTTTATAATAAAATTAAACTCTCAAAGTGACTTCGGGCTTAATCTAATTGGCATGCTGACTTCGAATTTGGATTAAAAGTATATCAAATTAAACTTTCTTTTATTTTCTCAGAAAAAAAGGGGAAGAACTACTTTAAAAAATGAGTTTGTAGCTTAAAGAATAGTGTTTAAAACCATATCCTAGTTAAAAAAAATAAGTAAGAAGTATGTTAATTAAAACCGGATTAAAAAGAGATACCTATTGGACACGCATAACATAAGAAACTTATTTTTTTTTTCAAAATAAAATAGGTTTGCGAGTGATATTGCTTATATAGATATATATGTGTGTGTTTAAATTTGATGTTCAAATAAACAATCATTAAGTTTTTTGTGAATAGTTAATTTATGTCTTGATTGCGGTTAAGTAACGAAACATTTAAACGGAGCAAAACATTCCTTTAATTTTATCTCTATAGCTCTGCAAATTTAAACAGAGAAAACAAAAGAAGTTTTAAAGTAAGCGTTGTAACTAATGTCATTTTGTCTTACAAGGATTATTTGAAATGATGGACAACGAAAACCATCTTCGTTTAACTCTATTCAAGGTCTGTGTATTTTTAAGGGATAATTTTCTCTAGCACTGTCATAAGTGCCTGAATCAATTAGTGTTCACCGAGATCTGATCTTCTCAGTGAAATTGAAGCGCAATATTCCCCCAAAGCAAAACTTTGGAAAGCTATGGATCCTAGGTTCTGTTCCTGAAACCGGTACATTAGCCGTACTAAAATAGCGGTAGCTGAAAGTTTTCTATCATACTTTGAAATCCGCCGGCCAGGTGGCCGAGCGGTTAGCGTGCCTGACTGCGAAGCTAATGGCTGCGCGTTCGAATCTCGCTCTGGGCATGGATGTTTCTCTCTATGTGTTGTCCTCTGTTGTGTGTGATGCGTGAATGTGGCTCACCCTATGAACGGGTATCTGTGGCAGCGAAGCGTGGGTAATGTTGCTCACCTCCGTGACTTAGGCTNGTGCCTGACTGCGAAGCCAATGGCTGCGGGTTCGAATCTCGCTCTGGGCATGGATGTTTCCCTCTATGTGTTGTCCTCTGTTGTGTGTGATGCGTGAATGTGGCTCACCCTATGAACGGGTATCTGTTGCAGCGTGGCGTGGGCAATATTGCTCGCCTCCGTGACTTAGGCTCACAGGTGCTCACTGGATAACGTTAAATGAGCAACACTTCCGGCATCTTCAGAGGTGAAGAACGAAAGTTCAGTACCAGCCGTTAGGAAAAAAAAATACTTCGAAATCCGAGAGGAAAGACCATTTTAAGCGCCAACAACGTCATTTCTCTGTGCCCTTTAAAGATAAATCCACAATTAAATAAGCAGGTACCTATGCCACGGCGGAGATAAAGGTATAGTAATGAGGTGCTCACATAAACTTCTATTGCATTCATGAATAAATTTTGCCTTACTACAAAATTCTTTCCACGAAGGCACAAACAAATTAAATATATCCCGAATGTATTTTACAATTAGCATTAATCAACTCAATTAAAAAATTGCAATGTAATTTGTCTTAACGTAAACAGAAAGAAAATTAATTCGATGTTTTTCCGTAAAATTCATGGAAAGGAAAATTTCTTATCAAACCAAATATTCCTTACACTGAAATGAGAGGGAATTATCAAAGAGATTCATTCAGCTGCTCTAACCATCATCACTCAGTTCAAACAGGGATTCATGGTGGCTCATTCATTATACTGCAATCGTTCCGCCCCAAATTCAATTTAGACTTCCCTCTTATCTAAATAAGTTATAAATTCATATATCGAGGCCTTATCTGCCGCGAGACTCGTTTAACTGAAGGCAATAACGCTTAGTTCAGAAGCTTGTGGTTTCATTTGGAGATTAATTCTGTGTTTTACAATTTAAAATTTCAGTTATTTTAATTAGGAAGTGAAAATTGTAATTGAAAATAAACCTTTCACAGTGGAAATTTTCAATAAAATTACAGGAAAGGGAAAGAAAGAATTTCTGTTAAATAGCGTCAGTTTTGTTCAAACGTACATAATCAAGTTTCTTGCGAATAGGGTAATAGAAAATACTACTTTTTCTCCAGTACTTTTTCTTACAGGCAATTTCACTCGTATATTTAAATGGATCTTTTATTTATTTCATAGGTATGAAGCCGTTCATTCTGCGTGGGTAAGGGCTTCACTTAACACGCCTTCGACTGGTATTTAATTTCTTGATTTGATGTTTGGTTCTGTTCTGTCTGGTCTAGCTGGGCTTCTGAGGCCCAAAATGGCCCTTTTCGCATTAATTTTCCATTGAGAACCTGTAATATAAAAAAATTAGATTACTTATCAGCATCAATAAGGCACAATATAAGGTAAAGAAAGTAGAACGGCACTTTGCCATGGTAATTGTAGGTAAGAATTTGAATATATAGGTAGAGATAAAAACAGAATTGCAATTAGAGAACAAGCTGAGAATATTTACCGGAAATTAAAGGGTAAGAAAATAAATAAAGAACGTATATTCAAGTTGAATAACATCAGGAATATATACAAATACCTGATAAATTACAATAAAGATTGTGTACCTCTGTTAAAGTAGGGACCCGGCCGTCCTGGTGATTACTATACTCGTACCGGGTTGCGTTTGAAGTCTGGTGTCTGATCCATTTGCAATTTATACACAAATAGGATAATGGGAAATACCGTTTTTCCCGTGCTTTTCCTTACAGGGAATTTCTCTNACTTAACACTCCTTCGACTGGTATTTAATTTCTTGGTTTGATGTTTGGTTCTGTTCTGTCTGGTCTAGCTGGGCTTCTGAGGCCCAAAATGGCCCTTTTCGCTTTCATTTTTCATTGAGAAGCTGTAATATAAAAAAACCAGATTACTTATCAACAGCAATAAGGTACAATATAAAGTAAAGAAAGTAGAACGACACTTTGCCATGGTATTTATAGGTAAGAATTTGAATATATAGGTATAGATTAAAACACGCAGAGAATATTTACCAGAAATTGAAAGATAAGAAAGTAAAAGGAAAGTATATTCAAGTTGAATAACGTCAGGAATATATACAAATACCTGATAAATTACAATAAAGATTGTGTACCTCTATTAAAGTAGGAACCCGGCCGTCCTGGTGATTACTACTCGTACCGGTTTGCGTTTGAAGTCTTGCGTCTGATCGATTTGCAATTTATACACAAATAGGACAATGGGAAATACCGTTTTTTCCCGTACTTTTCCTTACAGGGAATTTCTCTCGAATATTTAAATGCATTGTTCATTTATTTCATAGGTACGAAGCCTCTCATTCAGTGTGGATAAAAGCTTACCTGCTTCGACTGGGATTCGATTTCTCGGTTTAGAAGCGGGGTGTTTGATCGATTTGTAATTTCATCGATATCGTCTTAGTAGTTCGGATTCAATTAAAATATAATGAGCCTTATGGCTTCAGATTAACGAAAGGATTAAAGTCCAAGCTCAGGAAAGTAAGGTACTTAGTTTTTCCTAGATAATTTCTTCTGAATTAATTAATTTCTTCTCAATATTTTTTCTGCATTTTCCCTGAAGCTTTTTATTTTAAATCGCTGTAGTCTTACACGAGACCCCTCATAAATAAATATTTTGCTCGATTTTATCGCTTTTTCTAAAGCATGGAAATTAATATAACTTTATAATTCAGTATGAATAAAGCAAAATAGTTGGGAAAAAACATACATTATGTAGTTTCGTTTCTATTAACAAGAACCTTCCTTAGTTTCCAAATATAGAATGGTG
Organism: Parasteatoda tepidariorum; assembly: GCF_043381705.1. Classification (NCBI taxonomy): domain Eukaryota; kingdom Metazoa; phylum Arthropoda; class Arachnida; order Araneae; family Theridiidae; genus Parasteatoda; species Parasteatoda tepidariorum. The sequence continues at coordinate 94,733,523 of NC_092207.1, forward strand.
GAAGAAAAAAACGATGCAAACAAAATGCAAAAATAAAAAAGTTGAGGTTTAACTATAAATTGTCTTTGTAAATGGAATCGATGTTTCAAGGTTACGTGATTTCCCCACTTTTTCCCTCTATGCTACCATATCATCCATACATTTGACGTTTTCCCTTTCGTAGTACATTATTAATATAGTAATAATATATAATAATAGTATAGTAGTAATATAATAATATACGGCTAAAAATTATAGATATTCCTTAACCGACGAGTGAATAACTATAGTACAGTTTCTGCCTAACACATCGTAAGCAAGGTAACTAAGGATGAAAATGTAGCTTTTAGACTCCAATTTTAACCATAAGTAGTAAAATTGCGGATAAAAAATATGCTTGAGCATGATATTAAACAAAAGAATGGGAAAAAGAGACATGCGTGTGTGAGGAGGTAAATTGAGGATTCCTAGTGTGTAAAATGTGGAAATCAAAGTTAAGTTAATTTCGAAATGATTGAAAAGAATAGCTTATTAGAAATATCATTAAATAAAATATTAAATTTTTTTTAACAAACATGAAATTATTCCTTGAAGTCAAAGTCAGTTGATGAAGAGTTGTGTTGAATGATTTTAACAGAAGAAAACTCAAAGATAGAATTCCAGTTGTGCAAAAGGATGACAGATTAGTTAATATTCTGATTTTGAGCGTATATTTCATATTCTCTAAGTCGAGATGTGATGGTACGTTTAGTTTGTCCACAAGACCACACAGACGAGAAATTTGATAATTACTCCAGCTATTAATATCAGCAATATGGTCTTCAGGGTTGGTGAAGTGTAATTCGTTCGCTGGAGAGAAAACGAATTTTAAAAATTTATACAGATTATTAGCAATTTGCGTGCAGTTTGTGGGATGATTAGGTAAATCAATCAAATTGTTAATGTTCGAATTAATAACATTCGAAGAAAATTAACGGTTACTTAGATTTGATTTACTAATTGATTTAGATAAAGGAGTTCTTTGTATAGAGAAGATTTCTATTCGAAATAATAAATAATAATATAATTCATGGTAAATAAGTGCGTCAAAAGGCACATGTGTTTGATTAGTGAAATGGGATGAAAGGATATGGGAGGGTTTAAACTGCAAACAATTTCCGATAAACCGTAGCGAAAAATTCCTCACAAATATGAGTAATTAGAACAATTTAGAAAGTTAAAAAATTTACTTTCTTGTTCAAACGTCAATTGATTGCAAGGATCTATGGAATTTATATTATTACGAATTCCACAGATAATTATAACTTGCATTAAATTCACATTTGAACAAGAAAATAACTCGGTATTGACTAAACCTCTAAATGAGAAAACATCCGACTGAACGTTTCATCATACTGATAAATTTTCTATTTTTATTCTTGTAAACATACAAATTACGTCAAAAACAGTAGGCTTAGTGCATTATATCGATTAACGCAATTGATTAGAAAGTACAGAGCAGAATACAAGAAGTATGAATGACCATTTGGCAAGTTAGCATACCAAGCAACTTTCCGTCACACAAAACAAATGATCTTAAAGTCAAATGAAATATTTCTTGAGGAACTCTTACGATGCTTTAAAGTAGACAAGAGTAAGACAGCAGTTTCATCTTAATTTTACAATTTCCTTTTTTTGTCAAAAAAAAAAGCACGCGATTTTATCAAAATGATTGCCAAAATAATGCCTATGATTGCCAAATGATTCCTACAAAATGATACCTTAAGGATTGCTGAATCAGTAAAAAGAGTTTTATTTTTACGAGTCAAATGTGCTATAGCTACAAATTAAATTAAACTTAATGTAATTAACAGTTTTCTTAAAATCATAAATTTCAAGGAAAACCAGACAAACTTCATCCAGCCTAAAAATTTTACAAGTATTAAACATGGTAATAAATACATCATAAAATAATCTTCCCTTAATATTAAGCCATTGAATATATCTCTACACTAAACATTTTATCTGAACTTTAAAATAACAAATATTTATAATGGGCCTTAACACAGAATACGCTTTTCTAGATAATTCACAACAACCAGGTAATTCCAGATCAGCCAAGAACAATGATTTAAAGTTTATCTAAAGCACAACTCATCAACGGATTCCGTGGACCGAAAGTCAATAACGAATACAAATGTGTTAATTATAAAGAGAGAATATTTCAGAGCCTAGACTAAAGAACCAACTCTTGTATTATATTTACTCCAAGTCCAGTATAATCCGTTATCACATTGAATGCATGTATACAGATTGTCCAGTATAAATGCACACACATAAGCGAGGAAACTTGTATGCCTTTTGATAGAGAGGTTCCAGATATGAGTAATTTACATTTATCATTTGGGGTCCCAGAAATTGAATTTCGTCGAATGGGCCTCTATGAGACTTAATGAAGCACAACTGACTTCTCGCAAGTTCGGTATATTTCTAGAAGCCATTAGCTGAACCAGTGGATCTGGCGCCATTTTTGGGGAAATTTATAAGTAGAAGAAATATTTGTGCTATTAACATAAAAGTTCGCTACTATGCAAATATTAATTTCGTTATGACGTGAAATATTTGTGCTATTAACATAAAAGTTCGTTACTATGCAAATATTAATTTCGTTATTACCAAAAAAATGAATATCTAAGATTTAAAAATAAATTATTTTAGTTATAATAATTTTGTTTGGCTTGATTATTTTAAGACGTATCGGTGAATAATAAGAATAAAAAAAAATCCGATAGTAGAATGGAGTATTTGCGAAGTGTAAAATCAAGTACTAGTTTCAAGGTATTAGCTTCAAATGCTGCTTTAAAAACAAAAAAAGAGAACAATATAGGTTGTTTACTGCAATCTCATGAAATAAGTTTAACGTTTAATCCTAAAATCTTCTTTAACCATAATATAGGCATATTACTTTTTTTTGTCGTATGCCTGCTTAGGCAGTGGGGGTNTAGGTTGTTTACTGCAATCTCATGAAATAAGTTTAACGTTTAATCCTAAAATCTTCTTTAACCATAATATAGGCATATTACTTTTTTTTTGTCGTATGCCTGTTTAGGCAGAGGGGGTGCGATTGTTCCTGTTTCTCAGTGGCGCCATCTATGGCCAGGAATTCGACTTCTGCCACGCCATTCACGCAACCACAACCCGTTTATAGGGCGGGTCACATTCACACACAAAGGAGAAAGAACATAGGACACACAGAGAGAGAAAGAAACATCCATGCTTTGCCTGGGATTCGAACCCAGGACCTTTCTGATGCAAGGACAGTTCCCTACTCCCAGGCATATTACTGCAATATTAATAAGCTGTTAAATTAAACCATGCTTCCGTTCATCTTTCATTTATAATAATAAAGAATGTTGCTGCTGTTGTTGACGTGGGCCATTAAGGCAAGGGATGCGATTGCTCTTGTTTTCTGGTAGCGCCATCTATGGTCAAGAATTAGACTTCTGTCACACCCACAAGCCGCACCTGTTTATACGGTGGTCCCATTCATTCATTCATTCACAGATCGTAATTTTTACCTGAACCAGAGAATGATCAATCCCCAATTTAGTACCCCCAGAGGTATAATTTGTTATGCGAACATGGAGGTCATTGTAACCCGGCAGATTTAACGTGCACCAGTCACCATTTACTACACGGAGAGTCTTCGACTGACTGGATTTAAACTGCCGTTCTTCCGAACGTGAGTCCAACTCCCCTACGTTAATGAGTAAGTGTTAATGAACTTATTGTGAATATTTCAAACTGCATGAATGGAATATACTGAGTTTTGAATTTCAAATAAGACTTCTATCTGACAATCGGAGACCTGCAACTCGAGAAGAAGTGAAGTGATTAAGCCTAACTATGTGATTTAAATCAGATATAACTGAATAGTTAGAGATACTACGCGCGTGTTTCGAACTTGATTAACATCTGAATAGACAAATGCCACAATTTATCTATGATGACGTCACTTGCAGGTATCCAATTACGAAAAGTACCCATGACCACGTCGAAGCATCGAAGCAATCTGAATGAGAACTCTTCTCAAAATTGTTAGAAAGTATTTGAATTTTGATTTCGAATCTTTTTATGTTCAGTTTTACATTTTACAATTTATAGAAATTTAGGAGCACGATGTATAATAATGTCGTTCAAATTTTCTGCAACCTTAATAAGATGTTAAGTTTAACAATAGCATCTTGCAAAAATATTCGAATTTTCTTTATTTTTGCTTACACATTAATATGCTTAATTTTAAACTAAAACATGGTTCATTTTTGCAATTCATTAAAAAATTACCAAATTCGCAATAGTTTTATGATTCAAGATATAAATACTATGGTTCAAATTTGAATATTGATTAGAAGCATATAAATTGATTTTAACATATAGAAATATATTTTTGAACATTGTATTTTGTAGAAAACGCTCAGAATTTTCAAGTGCGGAATTAGAACTCAAAGCTAAAAAATAAGTGAACTCGCAATTTAGGAAAGCATTATATTAAAAAAACTTTAAAATTTAAAAAAACAATATTTATTTGAATTTCCAAGTTAAATATCTTTCGAAGCGTTATTATTTTTCTAATATTTGTAAAGCAGTTTAAATATAATAATGTCACGAATTGTATGTTGGTTTTACAGAAACAAAAACATTTATCAAATTTGAAGAAATGTTATTCCTGTTTTCTAAACAAAATTTAACCACAACTTCTAAGCCTTTATGCCTGTTGCTGAATTAAAGTTGCGCTGAGTACTTATGTTTTCTTGAATTGAAGTCAAATAAATATTTTTCTTTAAATATTTCTTTCAAACTCAGTTTCTTTATTTAAGGAATGAAAGGAAATGAAAAAAAGTAAGCCAGTTTTATATTTTATTAGGAAAAATTTATTAATTAAAAAAAAAATTATGCTTAAAAGATACTTTTATAGTATTTTCTGTATAAAAATTTGATTTCGTTTCGAGTGTTACCTAATCATTTATTACGGGAACTTACAGAACTCGTTATTTGATATCTAGAAATAAGCATTTAGTATATCGTATTATATTATATTAAAGTATCATAATTTGTTAATGACTTAAAATTTCCAAGAATGAAGATTTGATAATAAATATGATATGAAATTGTAAAACGCTTATAAAAATGTATACAGTTTTGTTAAAAATAATGAGAGATAAGTAAACAAATACTACTACTTTATTTTTATTTTTCAAAAAAATATATTAAGAATATTTGAACATATTTAAATGCAAGAAATAAATCTAAACAAAGTTACGCATTCATATAAGCTAATATTATCAGTAAAATATATTTTGCATACTTAATTAACGTTTTTTTTATTTTTCGTGACTTAGGTTAGTTATTTACTTAATAATTTAATATAAATTATTGCTTTCATTCTCCGTAATGAATTTTATTTAAAAATTGAAATATTACTAAATACAGTGACAGAAAGTTTATGATGAGCTCAGATTATCTATTTTATTTAATTTTGAATCGATCTCAATAAATAATAATTAAATTTTATTCCCAGACACTTACCATGATTTTTTTCCTATAGTCGAAAATTTTGAGTTCATTATATAGGAAAAAAAGTTAAATAAGTATTTTTTCTCTAAGACTGAACTTAATCATTATTTTTTTAATGATTGAGTGGCTAATTCCTCACTTACTTTAAATTCATGCTAGGAATTGATTAGTGATTTGGAAAAATAATAATTCGATAGCATGTGACAAATTTTTAGAATTATTTTGGAAATTTTTGAAACCGGTTAAAAACCAATTTCTTGCGTTATTCTGTTCTCTTTGTCTTGCGCTATACACCAAAATACTAAAAATTATAGGCTAGAAGCTTCTTATAAAGTTATAACAGACGCAAATTGATCAGAAAAAAGGTTATAAACAATGAAATTGAAAATGCTGTTATTATGTCTGTGGCAATAAAATAGATAGAATTAGATAGAAAGACTAGAGTATTAAAGATTGGGGTTTGTATCTTAAAAAAAGTTTGGAATGCCCAAAAAACACGATATGAAAAAATGCTTTCCATGGTGAGTTATAATAAACTCTTAAACTAATGACAAATTAGTCTTGATTTCTCAAAATACTTTGTTTAATTTTTCCCTATATAAAGTTTTTATTTTATTTTCAAAGAACAAATGGCAAGGTAATTTATAATTGAAATCACAGAATTTGAAACAAATGGAAATGCATCTAGAAAGTTTATGAGGTATAAAAAGATACTGGATGAAGAAATGAAGATAATTGAAAAGTAAATTGCACTATTTGCAGGAAAGTGAATAAATAGTTTTGTAACTCAAAATGTAAAAAAAAATCAGTTTTATGACATCTTAAAACTTCTTTGTTGTTTTCAATTATAACATTTCATTACTTCTTTTGATGTCATCTTAAGTTGTTGCCTATTCTGATGTCCATTTCTGATATCAGTGTACATTTTTTATAAGTGTAGTAATTCACCTTTTCCGCAAAAACGAATTCAATTTGATTTATTCAATAAAAAAGTTTTCATTTCATTTAGACATTCTTTGTCTTTTAAATAAATTAAAAAACTTTTTTCAAATATTCATGTTTAAATATTTTTTATAAATATCTTTAAATGTATATAAGGTATATCTGAGAAATAGATTTTTGATTTTAATAACTTGAAATGATAAACTTTACAAAAGTCAAATAATCTCTGCTTTCTCTTAATCAAAATTTCTCGACTTGATTAGAAAAATAAATAAATAATTTTATTTGTAATGTCAGATTTAAGTCTGCAATTTAAAATACAATGTCATAATTTAATTAATAAATTAGTTATTAATTTTTGCGAAATTTACTGTTAACTAAATGAGTTTTGATATTTTTAAATTTATTCAATTTGTTTAAGAAATATAACCAAGCATACAAAACTAAAAAGAAGATTGAAGGGCTTATTTTTTTTACCGGCTCGGGGATCACGCTATTGAGTCTAATTTTTTTAAGTTCGGCCACGTATCTTAAGGCGAAAGGTTTAAATCTGACAAGAAGATTGGTTAGCGTACTTTTGTGGCTCTTAAATAATTAACAATGCACTTTTGCACGTAAAAATCCAATCGCCAGGTTCTAAAGTTATTCGGGATATAACGGCTATTGACTTGACTCACTCGCTTGAAAACGACTTTTCTCTAGGCAAATGATTTTGTGTTGAAAGAATTCATGCGAGTTTACAACATGTAGTTTAAGGATTTATTCTTTATTAACTCAATTTTTATTAATGAATTTAATTATAAATGTTTTATACGAGAATTTTATAAATAACAAATAGCATGCAGCTCCCCAGTATAAATGAATGAATAGTGGCAGGAATAAGGATCGCAAATAATTACATTTCTTTGATGCAAGAAAAAAATCCTAAAACTATAGGCAAACTGGTTCTTTCTAAATACTAACTAAATTATTCTTTCTAAATTTGCAATTTATTAATAGTTAAATATATTTTAGTTTCAATAATTTTATATTGAATATAATTTAAATGCTAAATTGTATGTATATTCTATATGACAACAAAATCTGAGACAAGGTCAATTTTCAATTATTTTTAATTTTGAATTTAAAAAAAAAGATGCTTCTCGCACAACTTTACTAAGCATTTGTACTTAGACCAAAATTTGTTATAATATATATTTTTATTTTATAATATTATTAAAAATTACGAAAATTACATTTTATACTTTTATTTTNATATATATATATATATATATTATAGCATTTTTGTGATAGTTTTAGCGATTACCCTCATAAATTGAACAAATTATTTTTTTTCCGATAAGAAACCTGTTCTTTTTCTGATTTAATCCTGAATCTAAGCTCGTTAATGAATCTGTTCTTGTATAACAATCTACTTAAACTTGCTTGTGGCAACAGAGAAAAAGAGCAAAAATCTCAATTGTCCGTTACCAGCTTTCTTAAATGGAGTCATCCATTTTGTAGATTATTTCCAATGACAGAGAAAGAGGAACGTGATTCAGCCGAAAGTAGTTATTGCAACAAGAAATCACTTCCCCAGAGAAAGTTTCCACGTGGTAGAAATCGCTAGACTAAAACAATGGTAAGCTTATGGGTGAACGTGCGACTCCCGATCACGTTTTTCACGGGTTATCTCTCCCTCTAAGAGCCCGAAAACCCCCTTTTTTTTCTTACTCCCACTCTCTGGTGTCAAAAAGGGTTGACTCCAAAGATTGAAGCCATTTTTTTTCTTTCTATTCATTTATATTCTTATGGGGTATTATCCAAAGTTTTTTTTAAAATATGAGTTGGTTTTTTTAGTCATCATTTCCAATGAGCTCTTTGTACATTAAAAAAACCACTTCTCATATCATTCATTTAGTATCAACAAAGTCTGACGTATGTAGTATTAAATAACAAATTATGTTGCGTATTACTGAAATTCTATTTTATTTTTTAAAGCACTTTTTAAAAATATCTTACACTATTTCCCTTTTATTAAAATCATACGCTTAAGAACTGCAAGATTCAGCATATTTTCTTGTTTTATAAGTAATTATTTCTTTTAATTTTTTTTAAAACTTTACTGAGGAAGTTATGTTAATTAGATTAAATGGGCTGGTTGTGTATTACCCCCATAATTTTAACAAAAAAATTGTTTACGAAACATATTTATTCACTTCTGATTGAGTCCTAAATCTGAACTGATAAATCAAACTATTTCTGCATAACAAGCTACTAAAAATCTGAGTACAGCAACAAAGAAAACGACCTAAAATCTCTCTACCCCAATTACCAGCTTTTTTAAATGGTATCATCCATTTTGTAGATTATTTCTAATGACATAGGTACGGGATTCCGCCAAAAGTAGTTATTCCAAAAGAAGTCACTTCCACAGAAAAAATTTCCTCGTGGTAGAAATCACGAGATTAAAAGAGTGCCAAGCTCATGTGCGAACGTGCGGTTCCCGATCCCGTTTTTCACGGGCTATCTGTCCGTCTAAGATCCTAAAAACCCCTTTTTTTACTCCCACTCTCTGCTTTCAAAAATCTTTCGCATTTAAGAAAAAAAAACTGTCAGCTAGTGCTTTAATGTAAAACCGTGTATTACTCAGAAAAACAATGTTATTGAAAAAGAAATACCCGTTTTTTTTTGTTTTTTTTTTTTTTTTTTTTAAATTTTGACTTCTANTTTTTCAGATTTTTTTTTTTTTTTTTTAGAGGAAGAAAAATACTGATAGTATAACTAACTACGTTATTTTAAGAATCTGTTATTTTAGCAAAACAATTCTAAAGAAAACTAAGTTAGCGTTGTGATCAATGCAAACCGAGAGCAGCTTCCGTTCGAGCAGCCGACGCTGGGTTTCGAGCTTGCGTCACCGCATTGGGATACTAGGGATCCGTCCTCTGAGGTACTACAGCTCCAGTGTTTAAGTCTGAAGAGTAATCTTAAACTAGTTTTAACTTATAAGTCTAGCCTTTTGAAATAATACTTAAGTGTAAAAGCGTTTAAAACTACAGTGACCCACCTTTATATATTACATACCAAAAAAATTATATATCTAAAGAAATAGAATAATCAGGTATCAATAAAATCAAAGGATAATCAAGTAGATGACAATAAATCACAGTTTTACTATTACAATGTTCAAAACCCTAAAATAATTCCTGAAAAATACGAGCAAGAAAAGAAAATAATTGTAAAAATGATTTGAAAAAGAGGCAGAGTTATTGTACGATAGGCAAAACTATTGACGAAAACTAAAATTTAGACAGACCAAGTAAAATATCCTCATTGGTAGACAAATCATGGTTTAGCCTTCCCCTGCCTTTAAGCTAACTTTTTAGTAGTTTTCGCCTCCATGTCACGCAAACGTGGATGGTTCCACGAAAAAAATATATTCTATACAAAGGTAAATTTATCCCAATACTCGATTCAGGAGTTCCCTTATCTTCTGGATTGTGTTCAAAACTGCAAGGCTACGATGCTGAACATAGGCTGTCGTAATCTCGAAATTGCTTCTGCTGTTGAACGAAAGTTATAAAAATTTAAAATACGACATTGATTCCTGTATTTATTTTAATCTGATGATTTTATTCCTTTTATGATTAGAATGAAAAACAGGATAATACCGTTTTGTCAACAAAACAACTTTAAACCGTCAAATATACAGAGAGAGTCCGTAAAAAAATGTTTGCAGGATGTTTGGTGAATTTTTTGCAGTTAAAGTGATTTTAACTAGCTCATTCATTACTAGATTTAAAAATCCACTTCCAGAAGTAAAGTAGTCTTTTTTTCAAGCCTCTTCGCTCATGAACCAAACCCTTTTAAAACATAAAAACGTGTCTGCTAATCTTACATATGTTAACGTGCTCACCATTTCTATCATTGGTAAGAAAAGGACTGTATGTGTTGCAAAATTATTTTATTTTAATATAAATAATTACATAACTTCGATTCAAGCCATGCTGGCTTAGAGGATTGAGTGCGAGAACTCAATCCTCTCGCACCAACTCGCACCAACCACAATTCTGAAGAAAAATATCCTTCTTGGTAGACGAATCAGAGTGTTAGATTTCCTTTGCCATCAAGCCATTCGTGGAAGATTTTCGTGGTTTTCACCTCCATCTAACGTAAATGCGGGTGGCTTCGTGAAGAAATATTCTATACAAAGATAAAATTCATTCTAATACTTGATCCAAGAGTTCCCTTATCTTCTGGATTATGTTCAAAATTACAATGTTACGGAGTTGAACATTGGTTGTCGTAAACTTAAAAACGCGTCAGCTGTTAAACGTAAATTATAAAGTTATAAAATAAAATATTGATTCTTGAATTTATTTTACATAAACCCTACGAAATATTTTTTTCAAAAAATTTAAAAAAATATATCAGGCAACACAATGTAGATATTTACAGTTAAATGGTACTGCAAACCATGATCTGACCTATTAGATCCTTAATACTTAGAGTACTAGATACATAAGCCTCACTAACTTCATCACCGACAGCATTTAGGAAAACATAGCTGAATCTGAGAGAGAGAGACAAACAAAAACTTTACCGAAGTGATTACAACTATTTCGTCCGTGACTAGATCTCAATATTTACTGCCTGCCGCGGGCTTTTGGCCTAATCCTCTTCCTGAAGCAAATCCTTCCCAGCATACCAAACGCTCCCTTATATATGTTGGCGCTCTAAAGAAAGCAATACTCGGTGAAGAAAACTGAGCGTACCATTTTTCTCGTTAGTCAAAAAAGATCGCATATGTTGCAGAAAGTGACGTTTATTACGTCATTCAGGTTGGCATCAAGATCAGGATGAATAGCCCCTACGAAACGTGAGTTCCATACAAGTGAGAGAGAGAGTAATTTATACAAGGTGATGAAATGTTGCGATTTCTTTTTCAACGATAAAAGGTAAAAGTTGCAATCTTAAAGTGTTTTTCTCCCTTATGAGGAGGCAAAACCATCACATGTCTTTGATTTTCTTAGACTGAAGTTCAATTATTTAAATGAAACAGATTGGCTTTAAAGTAGACATTATTGTTTGGTATATAAATCAAAATCAGTCGATGCTCTTTTAATTACAGTTCTAGTTCCTTGATTCTCGTAATAAAAATATTTAATTGTGTTATCTTCTTTATATATATCTATATATAACAAAATAAATAAATACAAGAAAGTTAAGAAAAACAATAAGTTTCATTTATTGCGCATAAGCTGCAAGTAAACAGAACTCATTAGATAAGTTCGAAATGAAGATAAAACAAAGGAAAATTATCGACATATGAAATGGGGGGGGAATAATAATATAAAAAAATAANGTTTGGCCTTGAACTCTTGGTGTTAGTGCGTGGAACCCTGAACGCAGAAGGGTATAGAGACATCCTGGACAATTCGGCGCTTCCCACCCTGTGGCAACAGTTCGGTAATGGCCCGTTTGTGTTTCAACACGATAACGCTGCCATTCATAAAGCACATGCCATCACGGACTGGTTTGATGAAATGGAGGTGCAAGAGCTTGACTGGCCATCCCAAAGTCCCGACATCAATCCAATTGAGCATCTCTGGGATGAGTTGGAGCGCCGGTTGAGGGCCAGACCACAACGCCCCAAAACCACCACTCAACTCTTAGCCATGTTACAGGAGGAATGGCGGGCAATACTTGTCGCCGTGCACCAACACCTAGTGGATACCCTTCTAGAAGGGTTAAGGCTGTGATTCGGGCGCGTGGCGGCCCTACGCCCTACTGACTTGATGCTAGCACCTCATGTATCCGAAATGAGGGGTGTCCGGTCATTAATGGCCAGATAGTGTATATATATATATATATATTTATGTATATTTGAAGCATGAAAACAAAAACTAATAAACACCACAATATATTTTTTTATTCACACTCGACTCTCGAGTATTAATGAATAAATCGTATTGAACGATTTGAGTTACGCTTCTTTTTGAAGTATAGATTTTCTAATTAAAAATAATTTTTGTAATACATTTTAGGCAACGAATGGTCAATAATAATTCAAATTTACATTATATATTTTGCAATCACAAGATATTTAACTTAGGAAAACATTACAATCGTATCCATTTTATCAAGCGTTTAACAATGGAAATTAAAAGAGTACTGTAATTTCATTTAGAAATGCGTATAATTAGAATTTTAACAGGAATTTAAGCAAATATAATAGAATTTATTCTCCCACCTTAAAAACTAAAACTCCAAATCACGTAATAATGAATTTTGTTTTCCTTAACATGCTTCTGTTCTCACTTATCTAATACATCTCGAAGAAGTTTTAATTACAATAACAAGAATTTTCCTTTAATAAAACTTCCATGAACAACCACATTTTCAACATAGTCTTCAAAAGGAAAAGCAAGACTGTATGAAGTACATTTTTGAAACCTCTCTTTACACACACATTGAGGTTAAATTAATATTAAACTGTTTATCCACATGCCCGTGTCGCGATTGTAATAATATTTACTACACAGCCAAAGAGGATTTTAATTAAAAGTCTTCATTATTTTTTTGCTTTATTGGAGTTGCAACGTCTAGAAGGTTAATTAATAAATTCTTAGAGCCGCAAGGCTTAATTGATACCAATAATGTTCTAGAAGGAGTAAAAAGTTTCCTACAACAACTCCTGAAGGAAAGCTGACAACTTCAAATAAACGATCAGACCGAAGTTTATGATTTAAGATCCCCTAGATTTCATAACTTTAAAAAAAAAAGAGGACACAGATTTTTGTTGAAGTAAAAAAAAAGGAAGTATATTGCTGCACTTGAATGTCTAACACCAATGATTGATTACTGCGGCAAAATTAAATTATAAAAATAGGATGGATAATTTTTCATTATGATGTTGAAATTTAACAGAAAATGTATAAAAAAGAGCTTTTGTTTCTTCTGATAACAGGTACTTTCGGGAAAAAAAGAAGACATTTTTCAGCTTACAAAATTTATGTGTCTATCATATATTTTAGAACGAATTATTAAACAATATCTACTATCTTTTTTACTCTATTTTATGCTTCTGAAACTGCTTTTTATCATGTCTCTTTTATATATATATACATATATATAAAGTCGATTTTCTATCAGAAATCGAAAATATGGTTAGAATTTTTGAGCTTGTTTACAAAAGGTATTTTGACACATTTTACAATTTCATATTTCTTCTCTATATTCTTACGATACTTTTACATTTTTGATTTTCCTCTCTTGAAAATTATTAGAATATTTCATTATTCCCTTAGTTCTATAAATAATCCGATAAATTAATAAATCTAGTCAAATAAAATGTTCCGTCATCTGACACATTAAATAATTCGACTGACACATCAAATAATAATTATTCCTTTAGGTCAATAAATAATCCTGCAGATTTATCAATCTAATCAAATAATATAATTCGTCATCTAGCAAATTAAGTAATTCGAAACACTGTTAACAATTAATAATTATTCCATTAGGTCTGTAAATAATCTGGCAGATTAATAATTCTAATCAAATAATATATTCCGTTATCTAACAAATTACTTATTAGTAATAAAAAACTTTACTCAAATTCAAAATGTTTTTTTTTTAATTTCACCACTTTTCGTTCATTTTAGCATTTTTTTTAATTAAAAAGCATTCAAAAGTTAATTCCAACAACTCTCCGCCCAATAGCTAAATCCAATAATTTATATATATTTAAAAAATATTGATATCTCAGTTGTACAGAATAAGACTAACAGCCAAAATGCTTTTATACTTCATGATATCGTTTCTCTCTATAAAAAAATATTCGATTACATATTAATCCCCAAAATCTTTATTAACTAAGTCCATTAATATAAATTTATTTTGTCAAACAAAATTAATACTGATAACACGGAATGATAGCTAAAACTTACTATGAAAACGTAGTAAAAATTATTCAAGCTTAATTAAAAATTATCACCTAACTAAAAATTAAATACATTCTGCAATGATGAAACATGTGCTGAAAGTGTCTATTAACTAAATCTAATAATATAAATATTTCAGTCAAACAAAGTAAATATTGATAACACGGAAAAGATAATTAAAACTTACAAATGAAAACGTAGTAAAAATTATTCAAGATTAATTAAAAACTATCACCTAACTAAAAATTAAGTACATTTTGTAATGATGAAACAGGTGTTCAAAACGTCTATTAATTAAATCTAACAATATTTTTTTTCATCAAACAAAATGAATATTGATAACACGGAAATGATAATTAAAACTTACAAATGAAAACGTAGTAAAAATTATTCACGCTTAATTAAAAATTATCACAGAACTAAAAATTAAATACATTCTGTAATAATGAAAGGGTTGTTGCAAAATGAGTTAGATATGTAAGTTACCACTATGATTTGTATCAACACAATTAAGAATTCTGAATCAAATAACAGAAAAAAGTACCGGCACTCAAGATGACGGCCCTCATTTCATTTCATTAAATTTTTCATTTTGTACTTTTCATTTTTCCGCAACATGTCACGCAACAAAAAATCTAATAAACCGTAATAATAACAGCATAATTACAGTGAAATCACTGAATCGCTCTAATTTAATAAATATTACTGTAAAAATTACGACATAGTATTTTACGATAAAAATGAATTTTACAGTAATTAAGATTTTACGAATTTTCTCATGTTTCTGATCGTATGGAAACACCAAAATGCTCGGTAATGAGTTTGGGAAAGCTAACAAGAAAATATAGTTTCGTAATTTCTGTAAAATATAGTCGGGCCCATACTGTCATTCCACAAATTTCAATAGTTGCTGTTTCTATGAGAATAAAATCAAAATACGCATTTAAATAGAATTTATGTTACAAAAAGTATAAATATATTGCATTGTTTTCAAGTAATTATTTCTGAAAAATAAAAGAGCTGGTTAAAATAATTAAGCTGTTTAAAACTTTTGATATAAATTCACTTCCGCTTTTTATGTTTGTTTGATATCTAAAAAAACCTAAATCATAAATATTATGATCAATAATTAATTTAATTTTTATCTTCTCACACCGCTTTAAAAAAAACAGAAGCTTGATAA
Organism: Parasteatoda tepidariorum; assembly: GCF_043381705.1. Classification (NCBI taxonomy): domain Eukaryota; kingdom Metazoa; phylum Arthropoda; class Arachnida; order Araneae; family Theridiidae; genus Parasteatoda; species Parasteatoda tepidariorum. Next base: position 94,749,105 of record NC_092207.1, read on the forward strand.
TTTTTTGCAATTTTCCCATTGCCTTCCTTTGCTACATTTATGTTAAACCAGAACGACTCGGAACTCACCTAGTGAAGGTGGTTGTTCATCGAGTTCCACCAACAACCTACCCAATCAATTATTAAATTTTTCTTGAGGTGTTTGCATTATATTTATAACAATTTTTAATAGATTACCATTATTTGGCTTACTATATTATTAAGATTCTTTTTTTAATCTACGCAACATTTAACGTGGGATTTTTTGCAGAAATAAGGCAAACCTGATCTAGATTTTAGTGTTTTATAACCGTAGTGTATATATATATATATA
>NC_092207.1:94750745-94779165 GCF_043381705.1 Parasteatoda tepidariorum
ATATATATATATATATATATATTGAATTAAATGTGTTAAAAATATATTCATTTCTTTGGGACAAAGTCTGTATTATTGTGATTATCATTTTTTTTAAACAAGTTTCATATTAAGATTATATCTGCACATTGATGTTAATTTCTGACAATTTTGGCTCATTTAGAGAACAAATAGGACATAGAAGGAACTGTAGTCAACGAAAAAAAGTGACATTGATATTGACACACTGCTTATTCTGCATTTAAGAAAATTAATTCTTTTCGATGATAACAGTTAATATTCAGTTTAATATTGAAATATATGAAATCAAAGCATTCTTGGTTTTGCGAAGCAAACCAAGCAAGAATTGCGAAGCAATTCTCCGGGGGTTGGCGAGCGTCAGCGAGCAAGGGGCGGAGCCCTCTAGTATTTCAAATATTTGTTTTGAACCAGGCCAACATTTTCTGTATACGGGGTAAGTGACTCCTGAGCCTGACCCCCTGAGGTAAGTACATCGTTCTCCGAAACAATCTGAGGTTTTTAATTTGAGAGTCTAATTTTTGATGCGAAGGAAAGGAAATAAGCTTTAAATGTATTCGGCTCGACTTTTAAAATGTATTCGGCTTAACACATTGCAGTTCATGAAATAATTTGTATTACAACTCAATTCTGAAATGTGTACTTCATTTTTTTATTCTATTAACTCGTAGTATAAAATAAAAAGATACTCTAAAAGAAAATTATTTGAAGATTATTTTATTTAATCTTAATAGAAAAAAAAATTAATTTAAGTAAATATTATAATTTACATTAAATTTCAAAATATTTATATTCAAAATGAACGAATATAATATCACTAAATTTAGAAGTAAAACTAGGATGCTAACTTTGTGTATTTAATATTGTAATTTCAAAGGTTATATACGGAGAAAAAATTTCCGTAAAATTGCTGAACTATATGATAATGATATTCCTGGTCAAAGGAAGTCATAATTTTGAGTAATAAAACCCAAATATAAGGTATTTAAGCTAGTCATTTGGTAATTTTTCAATTGACTGAACCTTCTGGTACCGAACTTCTAGTTCTGGTACCGAAACTTCTGTTTTTCAAAATTTTAGTCCTTATTACCACACATTTAGTAAAAACTACAAAACTGAAAATTAAATTTATCCAAATAAGCGGTTTTTATGCAATGCTCTAAAATATTATTATAAAATCACTAAATTTTACCACATTTTCGAAATTTTATCTCATATAATAAAACTATACATTTTATTGTTAATTTTAGCAAAAGCACTTTCATAAAAATTAACATGCCTTTTAGTGTTTCCATAGAGCCAGAAACAAGGTAAATTTTACCTTAATCTGATAGTTTCAACAAGGTTTTTTTTCAGTGTAGGAATCAATTTATATATTTTTTTTTGTATATTTGACTTCAGAAAAGATTCTTTAATTGTTCATATGAAATTTGCATTATTTCATTAAATAGTTAAATGGATTAATTAATTTTTTTTAAACTTAAATTATGATCTGTGTAATATCCTTGTGTTTTTTTCAATACTATCATATTTCGAATTTTAAATTACAAGGCCATTCACAAGTAATATTTCAATTTCTTTAAAATTCTAATTAATACGAAGATGAAATTCTTCTTATTAATAAGTATTTTTTTCTGTCTTTCATGAAATAAAAAATAATTTCTCCCTAATAAAACAATAATAAAACAATTATAATTCTAGGCTTAGAAATTTACAAATAATTCTTAATTTTTTAAAAGAGCTTCGAACATAAATAAATTTGTTCAAATATTTTGTAATCCTTACAATATAAATATTTAAAACAAGTTCCCTTTTGTTATTTAATTATTTAAAACTTTCAGTTAATTTAAATATTTTTGTAGTTCATTTAATCTAACGTATTTTTTCGAAAAATAAATATAAGTAGAAATTGATAAAGGAAAAAAACTTTCCAGCGTATAAGAACAACAGCTTTTTCGATACTCTTCCTCAAAAACTCAATTTTAAATTTCTTTTTTATCAGTTTTGCACTCATTCTACATTTTACGATATCGATTCTCTTAAAAAAATTAATTTTATCCAACTTTATAAGATATGAAACATCAAAAGATTTCACGCAAAACTTGAGATACTTAGTATGCAAAGATGATATCTGCGATCTTTCACTTCTTCAATACGTAGTGCCAGGGACGTAAAATTTCCCTTCTAAAGATATAAAAGGGAAAAATAGGGGAAAAGCGTAGTCACAGACTCCAATAACGTAAATTGAAAGTAAAATCGATGAAGCAAAAATAAAAATAATTCGCTGCATGGGAACTCCCCATGGAACCATTTTCTATGTTTCCTTTCTTTTTCCCTTTCAATCGGCAAAGCGTGGAGACAATATATCGGATTCACTCTTCGCCCGTTTTTCTTCTATCTCCAGTTTTTGCATTTTCCCACCATCTTATTACGCAGCAAAGATCATCAACATCATCATCGGAGTATCAGAAGGAAGAGGCTAACATAGGGGGTCGAAAACAAATGACGCAAGTGTTCTCTTTCATTTTTTTCCTCTTCTTACATTATTTTTTCTTTTTGTTCAGTTTATTTCTTACACTGTGAAATATTGCGGACCAAATTATGTTAAAAAGAACCAGTACTCAGGGTACCAGTACTTTTTACCGTAAAATCTATTTTTACAGGAAGTTTTGGAACAAAAAGTCTCATATACCGTAATTTATACAATAATAATTACTGTTATTGTTGTTGTTGCTAATTCCCATCTGGTCTGACGGAGTCAGACCAGATCAATAAATCCGTTAACATTTAGGAAGTCCGAGACTAAAAGGGGAGAGGAATGAGCGTCGTTCCAGTCCAGCCCTAAACAGTTCAAGATATGCTCAGGTGATTCCTGGTCTTGTTAGAATTTAGGGCAAAGAGGAAACATCTTTTGATTAACAGAAAATGTGAGACTTTTGAGGTGTCCACTGGCCAGTCGGGATAAGCATGTGTTGGTCTGTTTGTCACCAGGAAGAGATAGAGAGAGAGTCCAGATCTTTTTGCTTTATACCAGTCTATACCCTACATATTACTTTTTGCTTTATACCATATAATAATTACTGTAAAATAATTGAATCCCTCGCATTAAATGAATATTACTGTAAAAATTACGGTATATCAGATTTTTTACGGTAATAATTATCGTAAAAACACTGAATCACTTTCATAAAATAAATATTACTGTAATAATATTTTACGGTATAACATTTTACGGTAAAAATGGATTTTATGGAAAAATGGATTTTGCTGACCATGAATTTATTATAGTGTACTTTTTGACAAATTAAGCACAGAATCAAAAGAGAAAAAAAGCATCTAAATAACTTATGTTTTAATAAACGCTCCTAAATGTACTAATATGCATTATGCAATTGCGAAAAGTAGAACTTATTCAGTAAGTAATTATTCAGTGCAGCTGATATTTTATGCTATAAATGAGGCTCAAAAACAATTTTTTTTCCTAACTAAGTATGATTTGTTTTAAAAAATTGGAAATTAAGACTCTAAAAATAGTTGAATAGAGTACTTATCCTGAAGCGATTTTCTGTATTGTCGACTCCCTGGTATTTCTACTCGCTGCGATTTTATTAAGCAACTGTTTCATCGCTTTATCTAGTAACGCTCTCTGAAAGGAAACCCTATGACAGCCGTAACACAGTACTCGAGAAAATTGTAAACAAAATCTTCGCGCTCATGGATATTTTTAAAAGTTGCTCGTTACCAGACTTAGGTAAAGGTTTTATCCTTATTTAAGACGAGAAATATTCAAATACCTTAAATAATTAGCAAAGTTAAAAAATTACCACCCATATAAATCTTCACATTATTAAATGCTTATATTTTTTTCTTTTCAAAAAAATTATAACAGTTTTTTCTTCCCAGTTTGAAAAATAATTCTTTTTATTCCTCACTTTTTACCTGGTTTTCTTCGATTACTTCTATTTTAGAAAAAAAAAGTATCTTCCATCAAAATGCTTTACAATATCTTTTTTTTAAAAATAAGACTTATTGCATATTTTACACACTGACCAACTTTTGATTTGAAATATTTAAGAGTTCTTAGAAACATGAGTATTATTTTCAGTCAAAGTGTTAAAATATTTTTCGGAAAAATTTCGTACTATAATAAAAATAAGGAGAAAAATATATTTAAATAAAGCCATAACATAAAGAAGCAAATCTCTGACATATTCATATAGTTAATTTTTAATGAAGATTTTTTATGACATCAATCACATTTATTGAAACTTAAAATTTAACGGCTAAATTTTTCTCTAATATATACTAAATTTGTCGCGGGACATTCCGATGTTTTCCTATACTCTTGTTGCCATCATTGTTATTTGTGCAAATCTGAAATTATTCATCCTTTTTTAATTTGTTTCCTTATTAATTTTTTCTTTTATTTTGCTATTTACTTATTTTTTCATGCTAAGCTTCATTAATTTCATAGCTTATCCATCAAGTAATTTTTTAATTACAATTTTAAAGCATCTTTAGCATATTCGATTCTGTAACTCAGCAATTGGTCTATTTATTTTACCATTAACTTTTCTTATTCAATATATAAAATCAAATTAGAAGAAGTGGCAATTTCTTCACTGAGAAAAAAGTAAGCTCGAAATTACCAAAATATGGTTATATTGATTAGCATTTTACAAGTAGCAAAGACTCCCTATATTTTAAAAGCTTAGATTCAATTCATCAACTGAAAGGTATGTATACTTTTCTTTCCTTTTATGCCTGATTTTATATTTTTAAAATATTGAATGTTTTCACTATCATATTTAGGGTGCTTTAATTAAATAATTAAAACTGCTTCTTTATACTGGGAAACCCGATGATAATTAGACAGTAACATATTTTACTTTTTTAAATTTTTAAAAAAATCAGTGAAAGATATGTTTATAAAATAATGAAGACATGTAGTTTTTTATTCATAATAAAATGTTCGCATTTTTTGCTTCTCTATTTTTATTTATTTTCTTAACCTAAAAATCGTTATTTGTTTAGTCTTATTGTTTCTAAAGACAACTACAAATATAATGTTTGAACTAGTTTTTCCTTCGATCTTTGGAAATTATAAGAAGACGACAAAAAAGTAGAAAATGTTTTATTCTAATTAAGTCCTTTATAACAAAAGAAACAAATACGCATTTTTTACTAAACAGAAAACATTCAGTAATGTTATTTACAAACTTCTCTAGAAAGTCTTCAAAGTCTTTTTTTAGAATTCATTATTTATATCTGATTTTAAAGTGATAAATTAATTTATAGTTTTTGTAAATAATTTTAAAAGAATTTTATTTCTTGGCTTTAAAGTGCAGTAAGCCTCTGCTTTGAATAAAATGTATGCTGAAATTATTTACATTACTTTAAGAACTTTTAATGCGCAAAAATTCATTTACTGAATATTTTATTTTTCCTGCTTAGTTCTTTGTTATTCTTCTCTAATTTCGAAATATTGATTTTAAGAGTTATCAAGCATCAAAATTCTTTTACATTCATAAATTTAATTTATTTGTATTTTTTTCAAAAAAATACTTCAAAGACAGTCTTATTCTCTTATGTTTAATTTTAATCAAACTTTTTTTGTGTGTGTGAGTGTTTTCTGAAAACACCTTCATTATTTATAAACTTTTAATGTAATTTAATGTACTATTTCACAGCGAAATAACTAATAATTTGTTCATTCACATTTCAAACATGCAATAAAAATTCTATTTCTTTTAAAATTTAAAATTTAAATTTTTTTTAATTATTACGATTTAATATGTATATGAAAAATGTAGCATTTATAAAACAATTTGCAAAAAATTTAATATTTTATTAGTGAAATATTATTTTTATAATCTAAAATATAACAAGAAAGTTTTCGGAAAAAATTAAATCTCTGTACTAATCTTCACGTTGAAAAATTATTTTAACTCTAATTTTATAGAACTGAAATTACATTGCAAATTAACTATTACTAATTGAAAAAACTACTAATTTAAAAATTACAAATGAAAAATATTGAGAGAAAGAAGAATAGTTAATGAAATTTAAAACGATTCGTTTAGGAATTATTTAATAAAAATTTTATTCATAAACAAGTACTTAACTTGTTTCAAACGTAAAAGTAATGGAGAAAATCTTCCAAGTTTTCATAAAAAGATTTTGAACAACTATTTGGAAATTTAATTCTTACTCTTAGTAAATATTCATGAACTATTACCAAGTTTAACTTTATACTCGCACAATCAAATCAAGTATGACCAATAATAATTCTAAAAGGAAAATGAAAATAAATATTTTGTGAAATGAAAAAAAACCCAATTTGAAAGAAATGAAAATATTGAATCACGATTCGAAATATAAATATGATAACCGAAAAGAACAACTTCTTTATGCCTTATGACAAAGCTTTCCTTCTAATCCCAGGGAACTGAACAAAAGAAAGAATACTCTAAATACATATTTCGATGTAACAAAGAAAATAACAGAAGGGATAAAAGCTCATTTCTACAAAGAAAGAAAGAAAATGTCGAACCTATTTTGTTCTTTTTTTTTTATCTTAACTCTTAAGCCGATAATCCCACACCACAGAATCTTAAGGCAAAGTACGTCAGGCCTAAGAAGCTTTTCTTCCACTATGTCTAAAGAAAAGAGAATAGACTCAAGACTCATCAACACTTTTGGATTAGACGCGTCTTTCGTTTTATTCCAATAAAATTTGGCTCCATAAGCAGATATTATGTCAAGTATTTATATCGTTAAAAAGATTTCTTGCTGCCCCTATTTGCAAAAGTCGAAATTTATCTCTTGTGATTAAAAGATAGAATAAAAAAAAATTTACATTAAATGTAAATTGGACGGATAATTACTTGATTAGAAACCTTATTCACTTCGAAAATATATAAATTGGAAATGGCAGTCTAAATGCTTCAAGCGCTCAAAAACAGGCCCCCATTTTCAAGACTTAACAGATGCAAATGAGAAAAAAAAATTCAAATGTAAAACTTAAAGTTGCAAAGGGAAAAGTAAAGGTGAGAAGCAAAACTTGATAAACCACGGTAACCAAGAAAGACAGAAAGAAAGATGAAAAACAGATTAAGGAAAAACCACAGCTGCCGAGAAGGGCAAATAAGGGTAAAATGCATTTCTCTGCTATATGAATAGGTAGTAAGGAACTAATATTTTTAACAAAAAAATTCCATTCATATGACCCGTTTTTTCCACTAAAATAATTTAATATCTCAACAATTTTTCAATCTAAGGGTTTTTTCCACAAAAAAATATTAAATATAGCTTATAATTTTAGTTAGCTATTTAATTTCCAACAGTTATTTCTTTTAACAATTTTTTCCTAGTTCACCAACATTTAACTAGCCGATCGATGTGATATAATTTTAGTTTAGTCTTAAATAACAAGGAGTACATTTTTTGAAAATGAAGCTCTAAAAATATGCAACATATGAACTTTGTTAAAAAAAGCATGGTATTTTCATAGAGTCAGAAAGATGGAAAATTTTACCATACTTAATTAGTTTTGATTATACTTTTTTTTACAGAGTATACATTATGATTTGATTTATATATGTCACTGTGAAGGACCTAAATTGGTGGTTGTTGACTTCCACTGGCTAATGTTGACAATCGCATTGTAGCTTTGGTAAATGTCCGAAGTATATACTAAGTCTAATTAAGCGTCTCTTCCCAGTACACCCTACACTAATGCTTTCTGAAGGTTCAGTGCCACTGCTTGCTCAGTATGCCCTACATCAAAGTTTTTTTAAAGTCAAGTGCCAATGTCCAGCTTGCATTTAACTGGTGCTTCGAACACTGATGTTTCTTCTAATCTATCCTCCACAGATATTAAAATATCGAATAAATATAAATATCAACGAATAAATTAATATAAAATTGGATATAACAGATATTTCGGACATACTCTGCGATTGTTGACATTCATCAGTGAAAATCGACATTCTTTAGACTTTGGTCCTTCACGGTAACATATACATTTCATTCAATTTATAAACATTGTGATTTGATTTATATACCTATACTGCTTAGAAATTACAGTTCGATCAACTATATCTATATTATGTAAAACGCTAATACGTACGTATGTATGTATGTATCAATAAAACCAATGATATTTCTTTTCTCGCGCTGGCAACAGTTTTCATTTTTAATTGATTGGATTCGGCGCGCAAGAGCACGTAGTGAGCAACCAGATAACAATATCCATTATCAGGTTGTTCAATTCAGATTCATGCACTAAAAACATGACAATATTTAATTTAAAATCAATTAAGAATTAATTAATTAATTGAAGTGAGAATGCTTTAAAAGGCCGCTGTTGAATTTATATTTTTCTACTGGGAGCTACGTCTAAAAAACGTTTAAGTGTTTGTATTGAATGCATTGAATTTTTTTTTATATTTCGCGTTTATTTATGCATTGAATTTTCACACTTTAAAATGCAGAATATTAGTGAAGCAATATTTGATAATTTATTTTGCTAATATGTTTCTCATTTAGCTAATGTTTCGATTTTTTCACCATGTACAATTTAAATAGCTAATATACTTTTTTAAAAGCCAATAAGAACATTGGTAGAATTCTTCTACATAAGTACAATACTATGTCTTTGATGATAAAATACTATGTCTTTGATGATAATATATTATGTCTTTGTGCTAGAACATTGTGTTCATTGGCGAGCGAGCGCAGCGAGCCATGGTTCACGGCGTGAACCACATAGGATTGCGTAGCAACTCTCGGGGGTTGGCGAGCGTTAGCGTGCAGGGGGCGGAGCCTCCTAGTTTTATGAATTCTTCTACATATTTTTAAATTTCACTGTTGAGGGCAACTGCAGTTTTTCACCCTTCATTCTATCATGAACTTGTACAATGTAATTTAAACATTAATAAATTAAGAAGTAAAATTTTTTATCTTTGAATAAAAAGCATAGTATCAATTTAAGTGAATTGCTGCCCAGAATGTAATTTGCAATATAATGTGCTGCATAGAATAAAAAAAAAGAAAAAAATGCTGGAGAAAACACTGTTTAAAGTCTTCGCCAACCGCAAATATTAACAATTCATCTTGAATTACTTTTTACGCATAAGAAACTATTTTTTGGTAGTTTGTTTTAGGCTTATATTATTTGGAACCGATTTAAAGTGATTATGCGGTAGGACTACCGAAAATTACTGTAATCGAATAAAAAAGAAATTACTATTTAGAAAAATTCATTTTGACGTAATTTTGAGGATCGAGTTAAATATATTTTTTTCTTTCCAGTGGAAAAAATCATTCGCTAAAATAAAATTTTATTCGCCAAATTTGTGATTTTATCGGATTTGGCGAGGTGGCGAATGCTTAGCATGGGCCCTGATTGTGTGTGTTTAAATTCCGATTAAGTTATTTGAGTTAAAACACTCATTTATAAATGAACTGCACTCTAAAACCTAAAAGTTAAAAAGAGGTAAAAATGTAAAGTCAATTTTAGTAAAAGGAAATTTATTTTTATTAGAAATCAGCCAAATAAAATATTTTTTTTTTTTTAAAAAAAGTTAAAAAGCAACCAAGAGTCTATTTTTTAAATGAAAGAATTTTTGTAATATTAATAAAATATAGAAGTTTTTCAATTATATTGCTTGTAAATAATGTCATACATAAATATCATCTCTGAAATAAAGTTTACTTGTGAGACCCAGTTTTGCATTTTCTGAAAACACTTTAAAATTAATAACGTTTAAAATATTGCACACAATCTTTGATGCACAACGTCTAAAAAATGATGCGAACTTACTTGTAAGTTATTTTAGAATTTCATTTTAAACAAAATAAAATATTATCACCGATGAAATTTCTTCTCCAAGACGCTCCTGCACTCTATAAAATTGCCAAAGCAAAAATTTTTGCTCCCATCCCCGATGCCAAAAAGGAACAATCAATTCTGAACAATTGGATTGCGCTGTTGCCACTGAGGCTTGCTAAATTACTTCCGGAATAATCTCGAGGGAGATGTTATCAACGATTGACTTCTCTCAGTCAAACTGCAAAAAGCTTGAAACGGCTTTAAATCGTTTTCTTTTTTTGCGCAAAAGTATGAAATTTCTATTGAATCTCATATTGTAACAAGGTTTTTTTATTCGTAAAAAAGCAATATTCGGTACAGAAGAAGAGAAATTCAATAAGTCAGAATTTATTATTTTTTGGTTATAACAAAATAGGTAACAAATGCTTTTCACTTTTATCAATTAAAACAAAATAGAACATTTATCTTAAGTTATTTAATTCCATCTCTCATCTATCTTCTAATTTATCCATTTACAGAAAGTTTTTTGATAAATATTAATATCTATATTATATTTAATAAGTTTTTTCTTTAAATGTTTAAATGAATTAAAATTCTAATGCATTGTTCGAAAAGTAAGTTTCGATTTTCCCCAACAGAGGATTTTATTATATTTTTTAACAGCCACCTCTTCACACCTATGTCGTATAATCATTAAAAATTTTTAAAGCTGAAAAAGGAATGCTTACTTGAGAAAAAATTCGTTTGATTCTGTGTGTAAATTTTTGGTTGATGCCTTTTTAAATAGGGAAAGTAAAAAGCAGAATTTTCAACATATCTCACTTTTTTACAATCGTAAAGGTATGATTGCCCGATATAAGTGGAGAAGAAGTATTTTATTTTGCAACTGTCGTTGATCAGCTGACCCAATTTTTGGGTTTGCAACTACTTATGTTCAACACATATTGCCTTGCAATTTTGAACCCAATCCAGAGGGAAAGGGAACTCCTGGATCAAGTATTGGGAGAAATTTGCCTTAGTGGAGGACTTTTTTATGGAACTAACCTGCATTTGCTTTACACGGTGAGGAAATCCACGAAAACCTCCCACTGTTAACCTGACGGCAAGAGAATTCTAACCCATGATCCGTCTACCACTGAGGATATTTTACGTCAGCACTGTGGTCGGTACAAGGCGGATGCGGAATACGTATCGACCAGCCATCGCTGGGATTCGAACTTGGTTCACCTCGTTGGAAAGCGGACGCTCTATCCCCTGAGCCCCCAAGGATCTGTAGAAGTTGTACGCCAGTTCCAAAACTGATTTTCAAAATTTTGTTTAAGAAATGGAATACGCTGGTTTAGTCCATGAAAATGCACTATGCCAGTTTAGGCTGATGAAAATGTATTTGGGTGCTTGCATTTCAAGAAGAAGAAGAGCACTGACACTTAGACATGTGACCTATGACGTCAGTGCCAATTGATCATTTATAAGCGAAGTGGCGTGTTAACGCTTAGCTAAGTTACTCCACTTAAGTTAAAATGCTAATGAACACAAAGTTAATTAAATTCATCACTGTATTTATTGAAAAATAATATTGAAATATAATATGAAATATAATAGTCAGATTTATTGAAATATAATTCTTCCTCGTCTACGTCTTTTGCTTAACTTAGATTTATTATTTGCTCATGTATTTTATTGTATCCGTTATATAGTTTTATTTTGCGTATCTGACAACTTTGATGCGTAATTAGATGCTCTACACAGCTTTTTCCGATCATTTTCTGCAGTTGTTATATTATTATCCATATTATCCCAACAATTTAAAAACCAATCTTGGTTTTATATGAATAAAATATTGGTTTACAAAATGAATTTGAAGATCAAGGGAGAAAAACGATTAATGCCGTTGAAAACTGATGATTCTGAGAATGAAACGAATTTCAAGGTGGACAGGAAGCGTTTTTCCATTTGCATGCTGTACCTCTGCTGTGTAATAATTATCAGAGAGAACCAATTTTCCAAATTTCTGATTTAGCAAAACTTAGTAATTCTAAAATACAAAAGATGGTAATTTCATCTCCATTTTAGTGAAAAGTTGACAAAAACCGTTTTTCCCCCTTGATCTTCATTTTGGCTTAATTTTCCAATCTAGTGTTTCATTTTCAACTACTTGTACTCTGAAGCAATAAATTATAAACCTAAAACAAAATAATCCTGGAAGTTCGATAAATACGTGGAAAGTTTAAAAATAAAAATTTGTTTAAATAGAAAAAAACACTCCATAAGAAATCCTAATTTTTATGGAAGTTCCAATTTTTATGGTGGAAATAGAATCATAGCAGTTTTTTCTGAAGCCTTTTACCGTATTAGCAATGATTTCCGGTAGATTTGTGGTTCTTACGACAGAGGGATTTATTCCAGAGAATTAAACGAAATAATTTTTAAAAAAAAGAATTGTTCCTTCATTTAAGAATTATTAGTAGATGATATATTATGGCCAAGTGCAGTAGATAAAAAACTAAAAAAAGGGACTGTTCCCTTTAAAAGGGATGAAAAATGCATTATCTTAACAAGAAGAAGATTACCTTTTTTTGGAAAGTTAATTAACAGTCGGACATAATTGTGAAACCCCATGTCTTTAACGCTAAGAATTTTAAAATTAAAGTCATTGAATTGTTCCCAACTGACAGTTAGGAGCATGGGAAGAGATCCATTGAATGTGGGTGATTTTTTGAAAGCTAAAATTAGACAAAAATGAAATCAATCCCCCATTATAAAAAAAAAGTTTAAATAATTTGGCTATAGCTTGTCTCCGAAAAGACCGTGAGAATTAACATAATCCTGTAACTGAAACATCTTTGTGAGAAGTGAAATAAAGTAAGTTAAGGAATAAAAAGTTGAAAATAAATTTTGATGTTCGATTTCGAAGCAGCAGTGTATTAACGCGTTATTCATTTGTGTTGAATTAAAAATTTAACCTTTACCCTGATAGTTAAGAAGAGAATAAAATATTTAAATTTTCTTTTTATGAAATATAATAAAATTTAAATAATTGGTTTAATTTAATTAAAATTATATTAAGAATGACTAAGAAAATTAAATTTACGAAATTAAATAAATTTTAAAAGCTAGAAAATATGTAATTTTTATCATGGAATCACACTAATATTTGTAAAAAATATTGAAATATAACTAAAAATATTGATTCCCAAATAATTTGTTTATATCTTCAATGAAACAATTTTAAAAAATTTTAATGGTAAAAATTAAATAAAAATCGATTTTTAGTACTACATGCAAGATATCGAAATATCACAGTTAACCTGTGTTCACATTACTATTAATGTAAATCTTGCATTTTGAATTCCGATGTATCTCTTATGTGTATAAAATATTTATTAAACTAAATGATTTCTGACTGCATTTCCAGTGTAGAGTTTTATTTTTATATGCTTAGCCGCAAAAGTATAAAATTATATTTTAAGCAATGAAATATTACCTAAAACCCCCAGATTTAAGGAAAATTACAAATAGAAATTTGTCTACATAAGAAAAAGCACTTTACGATAGAAAAGCCTATTATATTTCTAGTACTTTTTAATAAATTACATTAAAAAATTAATAAATATCTGGGAATATGAAGTACAGAACAGCTAGTTTAGCACATGATTAATATTCTAAGAAAATTAAAGAATTTTGATAAAGATATTAAATATTTAGTGCAATCAGTTTTGCAGTAAATCATATTTTAAGTAATGAAATAATGCTTCAGAGCTCCGTAAAAATGAAACAAAAATACAAGCAATAAATTGTCCTACTAAGTAAAAGCACTCTATAAAAGAATCTTGTTATACTATTTGCTCACAAAACATCATGATCCAATTTGCAATATTAGACATCAAACAGTTTGATAATTACTTTAATACTTTATATATTTAAAATTAAATAATTTTTGAAACTTAGATAAAGATCAATTTTTGGTATCATCTGTAAAATACCGAAATGTCAAAGTTTACGAGCTTTAACATTATTATTAACGCTAGTCTAACATTTTGAATACCTAATGCCTCTTTTCTGGGAATAAAATATCTGTTAAGCAAAATATATTTCTGTCGACATTTCTAATATAGAGTTTTATTTTCAGGTACTTAGATTCTGAAGCATAAAATCATATTCTAAGTAATGAAATAATGCTCAAAGCTCCGTGGAAGCGAGGAAATCTTATCAGCAAAAATTTGTCCAAGAAGGAGAAAGCACTCTACGAGAGAAAAAAAAAGATTAGAGTTCTAGTATTTGTTAATACCCGAATTTGATGAAAAGAGCTTTTAGCAGTAAAAATACCATGTCAGCATCTTTTTCACTTTCGAAATCTAAGAAATGGAAAATACGCGAAGTTTAAAAAGAAATATAAAGTAAATATTAAAAAACAGCTTACTTTTTTTTTCTTGGTCTCAAAAGCTTGGCATGTACGTTTGAAACACTCGAAAAATAAAGAAGAAAAAAAACTGTTGAACGGGATAAAAATCGGTTCCATATGTCTTTTTTTCTTAAAAATATATATCTATATAAAGTTTGGTTGGTATAAAAGTTGAACTCATTTTTCCAAACCTATGATTTTTTTTAACTTTTTGTAATCCCCTTATCTGCCTTTATTAAAAAGCACTTTCCGAAGTCTAAGTGCCGCAAAGAGAGTTGTGGTGGATACCTTTGCGGTTTCAGAAAAATGAAGAAACTGGAGTAAAAAAAAATGAGTTTTTTTTTTCGGAGGGCGATTTTGCTCACTCATAACTGTTATTAAAGATAAAATAGTTTGCTAAAACATATTTCAGCGTCGGTAAAACGCGTAAATGTCAGTTGGTACTTAAAATGTTTAAAAACACTGAAAAGAAAAAAGGTAAAAACATTTCTTTAGTTTTTTTAGTTAACATGAAATTTAAAATATAAAATACATTAAATTCGTTCTCCTAGCATAAAACTTATTCATAAAAGTATACTTTAAAATAAAATAAATAAGCAAATGCATTTATTTTTCAAATTGAATTTTGATGATTAAAATGGTTTTTAAATATATATTTTGATCGTTTTTCATACTCGAATTTTTTCACGCACTGTGACTTTTCATTTATCTAATCAAAACACGTTTTTTATAAGTTTGTCCCTCCAAAATAAAGATTAAATATCGTTTGGCATGAATATTGAGAGAGGCCAACTGATAAATAGCAAAATGTTTTTCGGTACTAATCATTTGCCGAGAACCGTACATAAACAATTAACCCTATAGTAATGTGGTAACAGGATTTTACGAATTTGGTTAATATTTAGGTACCAAAACTAATAGAATGAGATAAAATTTATCGTGTTTCTGAATCGATGGAAACGTTATAAAGTTCGGTGATTTTTACAAAACGCTGTAGCAATGAATTTGGTGAAATAACCATAAAATATGCTATAAAATAAATTAAGACAATGCTTTCCAGAATAAAACTTTTTTTATTTCAATTACATTTAGCTTTGCATTTTTTAATTACAATTAGATTTGCATTCAAGGAAACACGCTTTAAGAGCGCAACTGTAAGCATGTGGTTTCAGATAATTTTAGAAACACTGATTCGGCAACTTAGCTCTCGAATACCATTCTATTTAATCATTGGGATTACCTGACTAACGCTGAACTTGATTTTGACTGTCTAAATTCAGGCTTGAGTTTAGGCTTGCGTAACATCTTAACGCTAGTGATCCAGGGTGCTATATCTTCCCCAATATGCTGTTGGTCACGTCCGTGAAACCTCGGGCCCACAATGGACTGTCACGGGAAAGAGTTTTATAGGTTTACTTTAAATTGTATTGATCATTTTGATACTTAAGTCTTATGATAATATACTTAAAATGAACTTAAGAGAACAATTGGTTGGCGACACGTTTGGCAGGTCTATTTCTTGATAAAGAGCCAGTAATGGATCCCTCCAAAGTTCCAAAGAGTCGGTTGAATATTTCAATTTCACTTGGAAATTGAGTTGTTCTATTTGCTAGGATTAGAAGTTGTTGATTGAAAGTTCGCTCCGCCGTCAGTCTGATGAGCAATCGTATAAGGTTTACCTCACCCAATATAAAAATTGGAATTATTTTCACGAAAAGAAACCCACACACAAGTAAATTTTTACTATAAATGTACTCCGAAGAATTTCTTTTCGGACGCATTTTTTGTCTCAACTTCTAGAGAAGTAAAATCTAATTTTTTTGGTGATTCTTCTTCCAACAATAATAAAATATAAACTGCTGTTTGTAGAAAATGCAACACCATGAAAGAATCATCAGAATCAAATGAAATTTAATGCAGAAACGACTTGTACTGATACAAATAAATGATGAAATTTTCAAAACAAAAGAAACAAATTAAGCGTCCGAAATCAGTATTTGGTGCAGCCACCACGCGCTGCAATAAGTGCTGCTATACGACGTGGCATGGAGTCAAACAGATGTTGAATATCTGCTTGAGGAAGAGAATTCCATATCGCTTGTATGCGCAACCAAAGTTCGTCTTTGGAAACTGCAGGACGCGGATCACGAGTGAGACGCCGACCAACCATATCCCACACGTGCTCAATAGGCGACATATCCGGCGAATAAGCAGGCCAAGGAAGAAGTTGCATGCGTTGTGCTGAACAGAAGTCTCTAACAGTCCGCGCAACATGTGGGCGTGCATTATCCTGCTGAAAGATAGCTCCAGGGATGCCTTGAAGGAAAGGAACGACTTCGGGCTGTAGCACTTCACGGACGTATCTGTTGCTATTGAGATTACCCTCAATTCGTATCAAATTGGATCGTCCATGATACGAAATCGCACCCCAGACCATAACTCCGGGTGTTCGACCACTATGTCGTTCAATAATACACTCAGGAAGGCAGCGTTGACCGGCATAACGTCTAACACGAACACGGCCATCATGGGTCCACAAATTGAAGCGTGATTCATCTGAAAAGACAACTTGGTGCCAATCAGCTCGCCAGTCTCTGTGCTCAAGAGCCCACTGCCGACGCAGCCGTCGATGATCCGCCGTGAGGGGAATCCTGTATAATGGCACCCTTGCACGCAATCCACGGCGCAGCAGACGACGACGAATTGACGAAGCCGACAATTGTACACCTGTAGCAGTAGACCAATGTGCTGCCAGCTGCCTGGAGGAAGCTGTGCGATCATTCACCGCCATGCGGAGCAGGTGTCGATCATCGCGCTCTGACGTCACCTTCTGTCGTCCAGTGCCTGTTTTTCGAGTTGTTCGGTGCTCGTCGGTCCACTGCTTCCAAACTCGCATCACTGTGGAACTGTTCCGCTGCATACGAGCTGCTATTGCGCGATAGGAAAATCCTCCTTCTCGAAGGCCGATTATCCTCCCTCGTTCAAACTCCGTAAGTTGCTTGAATTTCTTATTCTTCCGTCGTGGAGGCATACTCAGGTCTCACTAAACGTTTGCCACTAACAAATAATCATAGACTATTTTCAACGTCCCGCTACAGCACTTTATTTATACGCTTTCAGCATCAATTCAGAGGGCGCTGCGCGCGCCACGCACGCGCGATGGCTCTGAAACTTTATTAATTTGCATAATATCCTATATCCATTATTAAAATAATATTTCATTTGATTCTGATGATTCCTTCATGGTGTTGCATTTTCTACAAACAGCAGTTTAGATAACTTCTAATTAAGTATAATATGGATTTGTCATCTTTCAGCTTCTTATAAAGTAAAATATAGCTCTAGTAGTAACTCAGCTTTCAGTTACGTAAAATATAGTTCAGGTGTTTCAGCTTCTAGAAAAGTAAAATCTAATTTTAGAAGTGTGCCAGTTAACCAATTACAGTAAATATATAAGTGACAGATCAATCAGATCAACAATAAAATATATGACCCACAGTATTAAATGATAAATCAATCAGTCCCTTATACTTTTTATACAAAGTCACGAAAATCTGGCAACTCTGAAATTGTATTAAAATGAAATTTAATTAAAAATAGATATTCTTATGACTTTATTTATTAATTTTTTTTATTAAATCGAAGTTAATTACTTAAAAAGAAATTAAATAAATCGTAGGAATTCATGAACAAAACATTACTAAATGTTTAGGGTGCTTTCTCGATTATTCGGCTCAAATATTTCTATCTTTATTTTGAAATTTTAAGTTTCGAACGAAATCAACTTTTTAAAAGGCTCTTCCCTTTTAGGCTAAATTCAACTGTCGAAGGGGTTGAGACAGAGGGAGAAAATTCTAAATATGCTTTTAATCTTTTTAATTTAATTTTCATAAATAAACTGAATATTTACTCCATCGATACATATGAAATTTAAGGCCGTCACCTTATCAGAATTTGAGATATAAAGAGTGAAGTATTATAGATTCGCTATTAATTTTGTCTCTACTAATTTTTTCTCGTAAAACTATAATAATGCAATTCTATAATTAACAGTTTTTGAAAGATATTCAAGTAATAACAAATTTTTAGTTTTTAGATTCTTGATAAGTATCTTTATGTAATTAACGTTAAAGTAAAATTCATTTAATCATCAATTTAAGGAGCAAAAAGATTAGATTTTAAAAATCTAAAAATAAAGAAACGTGTAGTCTTAAATTTTTACTCAAAAACCACAAATCAAATTACAATATCTACCTATAAGCATTTGAACACCTATGCAAATGACTATATCTACGGTCCTGAGATACGTCACGCCCTCCGTCGGTATTTATCGTCAAGGGAACAACATTGCATTAGTCCCATGCAAGATGCCTACTGCACTATTTCGGATGGCAATGTGCTTCCAACGTTGTGTCAGTTTTGCGGGTAGGACCCCTGTTATTTCCAGAACGACAATGCCAGCTGTCATGTTGCGAGGGTCACCAAGGTTTGGTATGGTACCAGTGGGGTTAATCAGATGGATTGGCCTGCCCAGAGCCCAGACCTGAACCCTATCGAGAACCTCTAGGACAAGTTGGATCGCCGAATTAAGGTGTGTACTACCTGTCCAAAATCGTTGAAGAAACTTACATGTCTTCTTCAAGCCGAGTGGAAGAAAATACCACTAGCCGTCACACAATGACTTTGAAAGTTGAACCGGAGGGTTCACGCTGTAATTGCCTCTCGTAGAGTCTCTACCAACTATTGATTATGAATTAAGTTTGTTTTTCTTTTCAATCACACGTGTCCAAATACTTATTGGTAGATAGTGTTTTTTATTGCTGAAAAGTATTGAGGAAAACTTATAGAAGTTTTAAAAATTACCAAGCGCTATTTCTATTAACATAATAAAGCGACCTCTTTACTTTCTCCCTTTTTCGAGAAGTATTGTGCTGTTAATAATGTAATTTTAGTAATGAATGAAGTATTTTATTTTATTTTATATTATATAACAGTCGATGAACAGCCGACCCAATTTTTGGGCTTACGACTACTAATGTACAACTCCGTAGCCTTGTAACTTTGAATCCAATCCGGAAGAGAAGGGAACTTTTGGATCAATTATTGGAAGAAATTTGCCTTCGTGGTGGACTTCTTGATGGAACTAACTCGCATTTGAGTTGCATGAAGAGGAAAACAATGAGAACCTCCCACAGTTAGTCAGACAAAAAAAAAAGGCTATCACTTATAATATGTCTACCCCTGAGGATATTTTACGACAGCGCTGTGATCGGTGCCTGCCGGATACGGATTCGCATCAACCATCCATCGCTGGGATTCTAACCCGGTTCACCTCATTGGAAGAAGAGTGCTCTATCCCCTGAGCCATCGCGTCTCTGTGTAAAGTTAATGTGTACCATCGAAAGTTTGTTAAGTACAAAGCAACATCGAGACAACAAAAATTAATAATTTAACCTAGAATCAAAGATGTTGAGGTCAAATGTCTCTTAAGAAAATTCATAGATAGAAATTATGTCTAAAAAGTTAGCTATATTTATTCACGAATATAGAGCCAACTATAGAGAGGTAATTTTGAAAACTTCAAGTTCAACATTGTATGTTGCTTTTAATAATTTCAGAGCAAAATGATGATCAGTTTTTTTAAATAAAGAATACACATTAAAATTATGAGAAAAAGAAATACAATTCTATAATTTACGTTGAAAAGTCATTTGCAAAATGAACTCATAAAAACTATTTTTTTTAAAAAAAATATGCATCAAATATTCGATGAAAGATTCAGTAGTGAGCAGATATTATTCAAAAGTTTTGTTGGCAGGACTCTGAGAAATATTCTTAAGTAAATTACAAAATAAATGAAACTTAGTTTAATGTCTATTCATTTGAAAATTTAATGTATTTAAACAATACCCAGTGTTCGGTAACCTTTAAAAAAATTGAAAGGAGAGCATTAGATCAAAGGTTTAACTCGATTTACTTCATTAAATGTTGCATTTCAAACGCAATATCTAAGTCATTTTCAGTGAGATAGAATAAAAGCCATCATTTAAATGCCATTTTCTAGTTTTCAGAAATAAAAATGAAGAGTTCTAAACGAGCATTCCGAAATCTATCAACCCAGCCACAAAGCTATTTCAGAGTCTTCTCATCACTGCAGGCATCTGAACTTCAACTTCAAAAGCCTTCCGTAACACAGAAATCCACTCAATAATCCGGTCTGCCTAAATGTAAGAAAAAAAGAAATCCCATTGGTTGGCACGCCATCACGTGACAAAAGCATCCATGATTAATGGACGATCCAAAGTGACGTCACTGTACGAACAATGACGGTATAGGAAATCATTTCCATAAATGCTTTGTGAGTGAGGACAATGCGATAAAAATGAGATTATTAGTGCACTTCGATACCAAGGATTTATACCTTGAGTAAATTTTTAGAACAAAGGAAACGCTTTTATTCTGCTCAACCCGAGAATAGATAAATGACAGGCGGCTAACCTCCAGTCTCAAAATGAAATTATTTCCCGAAAGTTATCGATTAAGATTATTCACCACAACGGTGACATCGATTGGCCCCTCATCGATATTCAATTTTCTAAGCATGCAATTCGCGTGCCGAGTTTACTCGATGAGTTATGATCTGTTACATTCTGGAACGAACAACGAAAGTTTCAAAAGAGATGAAGGAGATCTTTACGTTTCTTGAATAGCATAATCCAATAGAATAAATTATTGTTTAAAACTCGTGTTCTTAACCGAAGGCAAGTTTTAGCAACTTCTGAATTTTGTTGTCTCTACATAAAGTTACACAATTAAAACTAATAGCAGAAGTTAAAATAGTTTTTAAATTTAACGATATAAGTTTAGATTTTTTTTTAACCAATTGATAACTGCATTCAAAGGAAAACTGTTTTAATACAATTGCAATGTCAGACATGTCCCACAAAAAACAGCTACTTCCTTAAAAGTAAATGGGTGAACAAATAGTTGCACCAGTCACCATTTACTATACGGAGAGTCTTTAGCCGGCAGGAGTCGAACTCCCATTCTCAGGAACGAGAATCCAGCGCCCAGCCAACCAGGCTATCCTGGCCTGAACAAATAGGCAAAAAAAAAAGCATTGTTACAGCAATCATATGTTTTTCTGGCAATTTGCCCATTACTGTTATGACTGGTTCGGCACAGAATCAATTCCTTTGTTCGTTTGTTTTAAATCAGGTCATATTTTAAAGTTATTAGTCATTATCAGGTCATTTTACGACCAATGACTAAGCAGGCATTCACTCAAAATGTTTCCCAATCCACCTTCCATCTAGCCAAGTCCCGCAGTGGACTGATCGTAAAAACACGGTTCCCAGTAGAACACCAAAGTTAAGCATCACAGGTTACTGTCAGTAAGCGGATGGGTGACCACTTTGATCAGCCTACGTAGGGACTGAGGTTGCACGGTATCGGGACTCGTTAAACTGTTTCACCGCAAACTGCTCGATTTCGCCCGCTGGTCATCAAACTACTAAAGCAGGGGGGGGGGCATTCCCTCTGCAGAGGATCAAAATTAAGATGGTATGTCTTCGGATCATCCTCAGGGTTGTTTCAGAGCTCACCAACTGCCCATTGTGCTGTTATAGTGTGACGTAAATAAAGTACCTACCTACTATCTAGCCCAGCTAAACTTCCCTTCCATCGTCCTGGGCTTTGTTATTCTGTAGTGACTTCTTTGCCCTATCAAGAGCAGCGTAAAGAATTTTAAATGTGCCCATTCTTAAGAGGACGCTAGACCGCGAGAGAAACTTTTCATAGCATATTCTGTTTCACCTCCATAACTAATTTAAAATCTAAAGTATGGGGAAAATGAGTTCAGGCAAACTTGGAGTAAGCCACGAAGTTTCAATCACCGAAAAAAAAAATCAAAATATCAAAAAGCAGGCAAGTTATTGGAAGAGATAATTTCCCCATTACGTAATTCTACATTATCCTCGCATAATTTGTTTTCATTTCGAAATTTTGATATATTAAAAATTTCTTTTCAGTATTTAAAACTTCATAACTGGCTCTAGTTTTGCCTCACCTCAGTTCTTCTATACTTTAAATAATTTGAAATTAAATATGGATGTGATAGAGAATTTGAGAGGATAAGTTTCTTGCGTGGCACAGCATCCTCTTAATGTATAACAAGTAAAACACCACTTTCTCACCTTTATCTCTTCGTCAATAGATTTATTTATTTAATTATTTATTTTATTTATAACTTTCCTTTTGAAAGAACACTAAGAACATTTTAAAATATGACAAATGAGATATAGTTAAAAAAAGTATCCCTTTGATTTGCGCAAACCAGTTTGACCTTTCAAAATTACGCAGTAAAAAATTCCGGATTAAATTACGCTAAAAAGTAGCGACACTCAGAGTGTTGGTACTTTTTTCTGTAAAATTCATTTTTACCAGAATATGTTACAGAACAAAAAATCTGACTCACTGTAATTTTTACAATAATAATTACCATAAAATTACTGAATCACTATAGTTAGTTAAGTATTACTGTAAAAATGACAGTATAATATTATAGGGGAAAGATGGATCCAACGGACGATTGCAGCCAAGATATCGTAATTTCTTACAATATAGTTAATGCAAATCTCTCGTACCACTTAATAAATAAATGAATTTCATGTCAGTAATAGGACTGTATCAAATCAGAAGTCAAAGAGAACACTCAAATTGTTATAGTCTTTAAACTATTTAAATCTATGTTCAAATTCTATTGAAATGGGTGAGAACGTCAAAATAATTATCGAACGAAGGCAGTTTGTAAAAATAATTGAATATGAGCGAATAATAATTGAATTCTAAGCATTGTTCAGCAGTTTTTATCAAATTTGATATTTTATGATGCGCGCTTTTACTTTAAACTAAATTATACTCAATAAGCTTACATACATGAAAAATTATAATGAATACCAAAAATATTACAAGCTTTTTAAAAGTTGATTTGAAATTTTGCATTTTACTTTCGAAATTTTCACTACAGTTTAAAACGATCTGTATTTCATCTAAACTGATGAAGTTGATAGAACTGTGAGTCATCTGTACTCATACTTCTATCAATTTTATATTGCCCTCACTAAGTTAAAAGCCTATATCATGATAAAATATCTATAATAAATTAAATAAAAATAATAAAGTAAATATATATAACAAAGTAAATATATATAATAAAATATATGTAATAAAGTATATATAATAAAATATATTTATTAAATATATTTGGGAAGTATATGATTACAGCTATATTTTTCCTCAAATACATATTACAGTATTTCAATTACTTTGCCATTAAAGCATGAAAGCTTAACATTTTAACACTATTTTTTAAAGGTTTAACAATTTGCAACTATTAGAAAGATTTCTAACGGGAATTTAATTGGTCTGAGGTTCCACAAAAGTTCTATATAATCATGATATAAAAGATTTTAAATAATATTATTCATGCAAATACAAATAATTAATACAAATAACAATAATTATTAATATAAATAATATTTTTTCTTCAAATTATTAAATGTATGAATTTTGAAAATAACAACAAATTTATTTTTAAGACTAAGTAAAAACAATTTATCTATAATGTGTAGTGTTATTATCAGTAATATATCGTGTTATTATCAATAATATATTTTTCTCAGAGCATTGTTTTCTCGTTGAATATTTTTTACATTACTTTGAAAAAGTAACTATTACATTTAGTTGGATGAAAATTGATTCCCAGAAATTATAAAATGTACGTATTAAATAAACGATTTGCAACAAATGTAGCCAAATTGTGGAAATTCTGACTGATTTTATAATTTTTGGCAAAACGGATCATTCAAAATATGATTGTTCATTTACTGCATTTCATTCAAATCTGCACTAATTAAAGTATACTTAAGAGTATATGTGTTGCCTACTTGCTTATAAATTAGTAGGAGATGTTTTCGGAAGATAAAATCCGAACGTAAAGTAAGCGAAACTGAAAGCAAAACATAAAAACCAAATAAACATTTAAAAAAAAATTACAGTGTACTTAAATCGAACAAATGTATGCAAGAAATGAAACTGCAAAGCACGATATTGGGAGTTAAAATGTCATTCATTATGTTGTAAATTACCTTTAGAAGATTGTACATGTTTTAAGATTCGTCTTCAAGAGGAAGGAGCTCTTATAGATGAGCACAGCTGCTTTTGGCAGTTCGCCACAGAGCTGGGGCCAGTCTAATGATTAAGTATGGGCACACCTGATCATTGAGAATCAAGGGAAGAAAGCAATTTTTGCATGATTACCTGCCAATCAACCTTATCCGTCGGTATTTGGATCGGAGGTATTCAGATCCTTGAAGAAATGCGAGTACTTTTCGATCGTGTGCAGTAAGATTTCTGATTTTTCTTAAAAGAAGGGACTAAGGAAGATATTGAAGTAATGTACAAAAAATAACAGTTCTTAGAAATTGAAGATAAAATTAGAGGCAGTAAAATTTAAACGCCAGTGATTGACTAAATACTAGAAAGATAACCACAAAAGGCGAAGACTTTTATTAATCTACAAATAAAGGTGAGACAAATATTTTTACTACAAATTGTTTTTAAACTATAAAATTATTACTCCAACGTTTGTAGCAGAAATATTATAATTTTAAAAGACCGTTTCGGTACATTTTAAGCACCCTTATTAGTGTCAAGACACTTACAATCTGTGTCTCAAAACTAATTAATGATGATACTACACTCAGTACCTAAATGATACTTTGTATCTTATTATCATAGAACTTGTGCCTCAAATATTGTTTCAGGGTTGATTATTTTGCAGTTTAAATATTATACTTGTTTTTTTCGGATATTGAAATTATTGACTTGTGTCATAAAAATTACAAATTGAATATATTCTTAACATTCAACCTTAAGTTGAGTGTAATTTTAATTTTAATTTACTAAATTTATAGCATTAAAATGAATGACGACAGAAAAAGCCTTAACATTTGTATGCAGTTTTGATTTTTGAGAGGCAAAATAAAGTACATTAAAAATCTTAGATTAGGAATAAAAATAGAAGTAAAAACAAATAGAAAAAATTTTATTGAAAATAATAACCAGCAAAATTTTTTATGCCCACAAAACCTGATTTTTCTCTTGAGTTTTGCTAAAGAAATACGTGATACAACTCTCTAATTAAAAAAATTTAATCAGGTAAATTATGAAGGAGTTTCCTTTCAAGTAATGAGTTAGAACCGTTTCTATATAATGTTCTGTAGGAAAATTTTTATGTGAAGTATTTTATAGCGTTTTGTGTGCAGTATATTTATTTTCGTTCATGTGCTTTCAAAACACTTAGCGCAGTGCAAAGCTTATTCAAATCCTTGTGCAAATTAATCTCTCTTTGATCTATTCTTTTTAATTAACCAACTCAATGGTTCTACTTGGTTAAGGTAATGGATTATGGTTTAAGGTATTAATATTATAGTTCAAAGTAAAACCAATTTTTTACGTGATGTTTATGTATAAATTTATTTTTAACAAATTGCTTTGTTGGACTTCTGCATTATTCTAATTAGCAAGTTTGTTTAGTTTCTAACTGTTTAAATTTCCAGTTATAACTTTCCTTGGTGTAAATTATTCATCCAAATCCAAAACACAAAACTTGGGGGAGAAAATAAGTAATTTAGTATCGATAATTCAATGTTCATTTTAAATCTTGCAGCAGTGAAATGTTTTTTCATCGAATCTTCTCCGAGGAAAAATTTACGACAAAAATAATATTTGTCAGCAAGTAAACTTCAACCTGCGTTAGAAGCATCTGTAAATTTTATTCCAAAAGCTTATAAAAATCAATTCAGTTCGTAAGCTTTTTTCTATCCTTTTTCAACAGATGGTACGCATCAAAAAACAGCTATTGGCTGCAGATCTGGAAACTGGGTTGCCTGAAAGGACAGATTTACCGACAAGAAAACGAGAAAACTTTTTCGCCACAAAACTTTCTCACTTAATAGAAACAAAAATAAAAGTGAGAACAAAAATTGTCTAACAGCTTCTAGGACGTAAATCCAGGGCGTTGGTGATTTAATGCCCTCCGCTCCAAAGCTTAACTCTTGTAGTGATGAAGAACTTACAAAACTGCTCAGCAAAAGGGAGCAACTTTTCTTATGGAAGATTTCAAAATGAATTAGGAGAAAAGTTTGAGAATTTTTGCCGTTATTTCGTTGAGAATGTATTAATTCCTCTCTTACCGTCCAAAAACAGATAAATATTCCAAAAAAAAAATGTTTTTTTTTTAATTATAACGAATTTATTATTTTAGATTAAAAACATATCCAAGTGAAAAGTTTTTTTAAAACTAAAAATAACTCTTTACTTGGAATCCACCACGCTTTATTTTTCTCATATGTAAA
Organism: Parasteatoda tepidariorum; assembly: GCF_043381705.1. Taxonomy (NCBI): domain Eukaryota; kingdom Metazoa; phylum Arthropoda; class Arachnida; order Araneae; family Theridiidae; genus Parasteatoda; species Parasteatoda tepidariorum. Next base: position 94,777,420 of record NC_092207.1, read on the forward strand.
TTACGAATATTTCGAGAAATATATCTGAAGTAAAATTAAAAAAATAAAGCTTTTGGAAAGATGTGGACAAATAATGCATTTCACTTACGTTGCGTGTTTTTAGATTATTATTTACTTAACAGCACTTTATGTAAATTATCTAATGAACGTGTATTTATACATTTTAAAAAGTGATATCATAATGTAAATGCTAAAATTAGAAATTTTCTCTAATCTTAATATTAAGTTCAACATTAGGTACATCTTTTCGTTTTAAGAAGGACGCTTTTGGTTCTATTTAATGAAATGTATTGACCCGCATTTTAGGCGCTATAAATAATATCTTTAAACAATTATTTGAACAATGGGGATTTTAATATCATTATTTAAAAATTTTATTAAAAATAAATGTTAAAATTAGAAATCTTCACTAGAATTATATTTAAGTTTAACATTAGTATATTTTTTTTTGCAATTTTTTTAAGTAAGATTATTTATTCTTATTAATAAATTATATTTACCCATATTTTAGGCCCTCAAAATATTATCTCCGATGAATTATTTAATCAATATGGATTTATACATCGTTATTTAAAAAAACATATTATTCGAAATAAATGCTAAGACTTGATATTTTTGCTGAACTTAATTTAAATTTTAATACTAGGATTTTTTGTAAATTTTAAGTAAGACGATCTGGTTTCATTCAATTAAATATATTGAATATGCGAATATTATTTATACTGCGAATATTATTTCTAAATTATTAGAACAATATGAATTTAGATATTGTTATTCAAAAAGTGTTATTAAAAATAATTGCTTAAACCAGAAACTTTCGCTAAACTTAATTTTGAATATAACAACAATTTTTTTATTATTCTTTTTTATTTAATATTTATTTATTTATTTATTTTGATTTTAAATAGAACGCTGCTGTTCTATTTGTTGAAGTATATTGACCCGTATCTTAGGGACCATAAATGTTATCTCTAATGAATTATATATATATATCATTATCATTATAATGAATTATGTATCATGAATATAAATTTATATATCATTGATTTAAAAAAATTTGTTTTTCAACAAAAAGAGCTAAAACTGGAAAATTTCATTACATTTAATTTTAAATATAACATCAGGCTTTTTTAATTATAAGTAAGACGCATCTGATTCTATTTAATGCATATCACTTATATAAGATGACTCGCATTTTTAGCACTAAAAATGCAATTTCTTTTTTTTTTAAGATACTATCTATAAAATATTGTCACGCTGACTAATGCGTAACATATTACCAGTACTTAAAATCTTAATTATCTCATCTAATCCTTTTCTCAGTTAATAAAAATATAATCGTAATCCTTTCATATAATCGTAATCCTTTAATATCGCAGTCTTGAATTGAGTACAGAATAAAATCTATTTTTGGAGATTCCCTCTACATCTGCCTAACACATTAGCATAGAATTCCTTATATGGATGCTGATGTTTTGATTGCACTGAAATTCTATGTTATTTCTCGCACTTTCTTTTCCTCCAACCCATTTAAATGCGCAAGGCTGAGAAAAAGAGCCTTGGCTATAAATTTAATCAATTAATAGCCACTATATGGATTCCTTAACTTTTCTTGCAGAAACAATTTTAACGTACACTTGTAATGTGTACATGACACTTGTATTTTCGATTTCTTGGTGGACGGAGGTGTCTTGTGGACCTACAGCTAACCTCTGTAGTTACAAATATATATATAAATATATAAAT
>NC_092207.1:94780579-94785370 GCF_043381705.1 Parasteatoda tepidariorum
TATATATATATATATTACCGAACATAAGCTGCAAGTACATATAACTTATAAAATAAGTGAAAACTATAGAGAAAGCAAGATAAAAGATATAAAGATTTTGGAAGACGATAAAAAAAAATACAAAAAAATATTTTTAAAATATTCAAAAATTAAAAAACTTTAAAATTTGAAAAAAATCTTGGGAAAAAAATAAGATGAGGCAAAGATATAATCTCGTCGTATATAAATATTTCAAGATGGTAAGGTGTTTTTAAAAGGAATTTCACTTTTGTAACTTTATTTTAAGTTTCGTATTTTTTACAGACTTGTGATTTATGATTCATTTTAAACAAAGCAGAACAAAGATAAAATCATTTAAGTGAAGGAAGAACTGTTTTAAGAAAATCATTTTAAATAATGCAAACAAAATATTTTTTTTTTCAATTTCTTACTTGTAGTTCTTTAACATAAGAATAACAAATGTGTATTTAAAAGTATTAAGTTTCAGAAAAAAGAGAAGTGAGAGTGTGTAAAAGCTTTATACTCTGTTGTATCAATTTCATTATTAACTGCAAACATATACAATTTGTTTGCTGTAAACTTAATTTAATTTAATTTACAATGCCAATAGTTCCTAAAAATCTCCTAATTCAATTAATCTTTTTTCCCCTTCTTGTATCTTAAAAGAATAAAATATATAATTAAATACCATATATGCAAATATATTTAAAATGCTACAGTTCCGGGAGAAAGAATCTTATTATTTACGAGAAAGAGCCAGTGTCTTTCATTTTGTTTTCTTTTATTTATGTTTCGATTGTATTAGTACCGACTCTATTTACCTTATTCAAATTCTTACCTTAAATCACACAAAATTTATAACCCAATTTTAAAAACTCTGAAACTATATTTACTTTTTATTCGATGAAATAAATGATCAGAGAGCAAAACCAATTTCCATCTAACGAATAAAATATGAAACTGATGTGGAAGGGAAAATTTCGGAGGAAAACGATTTTTAGATATTTATGTGTTATAAATTCCATATAATAAAATAAAAAAAATCTGGCATCAGTGAAAATATTTAAGTGAAGTTTTGAATACTATTTTCCTTTTATATGTATATTTATTAGAGCATAAATATAAAATTTCTTCCGTGTTAGTCCTTTGCTATACTCTATCCTCAAGGGTAAATCCTGAAATGTGATGCCAAAAAAAAAGAAAATTCGACTTTATTCAACAGATGACATATGAGTGAATAATAGAATCAGAAGATATTTTTTGTTGGCAGACGACAGTTTCTAGGTCTCTTATTACCAACAAATACGAGATCATTTCTTCCTAGAATTCTTATACTATTTTTTTTTGCCTCGTTTGTGTTTTCTTTTTCTTTTCTTTTTAAATGGAACATATTTTTGGATTTTTGAAGACTAAGGTGCAATGTGAAACTTCTTTGTGTGCGTCATTCTTCGAAAAGATAATAAAAGAAAGAAACATTTTCCAATTTGTTACTGTTGTTATGCACGTTTTTCACACTTTGTAGAAAATAGTGTGGCTTTTATTATTTCATGGAAATTTAAAGAAGAAAATAATATCTTTAGTCATTGTATTCTATTCATTTTCAAAATAGTGGTATAAAAATATATTTATGGAAGAATCTATAATTAGCTACCTAAAGAAAATCGGGCCCACATTTAACATGCATCGTCTAATAGGGAACAAATTTGGGTCAAAATGAATCATTATGTTTAATAACAAACAAACAAAAAATACAACGTTTGTTGAATTGTTTTTTGCTATTTAACTGATTTTGATTCAATTTTGTACTTTTACATTGAAAATTACCTGGCTTCAAATGATGCAAAAACTTGTGTACCTTACAATTCGGACATTTATAAAGTTATAAATAGTAATAAATACTTAATAAAAATTACTTTCTGTTTGGTGATCATTAATAATTTATCTTTACGTTAACGAATTTTATAATGGTGGGCAAATATTTTTTGATTTGCTTAAAATCTTTTCGAAATATGGAGAAATGCGCAAAAAGTGAAATTGCCATAGCGTATTTCTGTATGGCGTTCCATAACGTATGGGAGATTCCATAACGTATGTGATTTGTATAGTTAAAAGTACAAATATGTTGACATGAAATATGTCTATTCAAAGAAAGCACATTTTTATGTTTGATTTCACAACTTATTAAGTATTTAGCACTTATTAACTTATTATCCTTCTTGGTTTCACATTTTTAAACCAGTAATATTGTCGATAAGTTCATGGTTGAGCGGTAAACATTTATAATAATAATACATTACTATTGTGGTACTTAAGCAATGAGATGCTGCAAAAAAAATGCCACAAGAAAAAAACACATTCATAAATTTTAGTTAAAGGTTGCCCAAAGGCGATTTTTTTATTTTTTTTTATCATATTTGACTAATAACTAACAAAGCTAACAAGCTAATAACTAACAAAATAAAATGTAAACAATAAAGCATTGTCTGCATAGCACATTTTAGAGCAAAGGCTAGGTTTAAGTTACGAAAGCTCTTAGCTCCTAATCTAGGTAATAATTCAGGAAATATCGATTTTAAATACCTGCTAAGTTTATTAAGCTAATTTTATGATGTTAAGATTTAAACATGCATGTTTTTACTAAGTTTAAAGAAAAAACTAATCACCTACTTCTGAAACAAAAATATAATTTATGGTATAACATGTTTACAAAAAGATTAATTTAAATAGAGACCAGCAAACAAGACAAATACTTCTTTAAAAGGGAAGTTTCCTTAACTTCAAGGTGTAATTAATATTTTCATTACTGAAATTAAGAAGAAAAAACAATGTACTCCCGCTTAATAAGATTCGCTGGCATTTAATTAATCAAAGAGTGAGAGATTTGTCAACATGGATGAAGAGATCTAAAAAGGCATTTTTATCTTTATTTTATTTTGAAGTAGTTTTAACTAAAATATATAGCCATTACTTTTTTTTCTTCTTACTTTTAATATTAAATTAAATCTCATTATGAAATATTTAAAAGGAGAGTTTGCGGGAGGAAATGATGATTTTGAAATTGCGATTTAAGTAATTAAAGTGAATAATATCAAAAATTAATTAACGAAATTTTTAATTTGGATTTATATCCGGGTTTAATTAAAAAAAGTTCAACATGTTAAGAAAGATCAATTTATCATATAAATAAGACCTAAAAAAGTTTTTTTTATTATTTAATTAATTTATTTATTTTGTGAGACCCATTTCAATGAAAAAAATAATTGTTCGATATTCTTCTTCTGTACACATTTTTGTTGATTAAAATAAAAGGATAATATGCTCTTCCATGCTGTTAGCAGAACATTATCTGATGTTTGCAAATAGAAATCTCAAGGTAAAGCAGATCACTGAGAAGATTTTCAAATATATTTTTACAGTAAACAAAATTATAATTTTTTTTCAGCACTGTAGGTACTTTTTTTAAATTTTATTTTAAAAGCGGGGTTGAACAGCGACCCAATACTGAGTTTACAACTATCAGTGCTCAACTCCATGACCTTGTAATTTTAAACCAAACCCAGAAGACAAGGGAACTCCTGGAACAAGCATTAGGACAAACTAGCTTTTGTGGAAAACGTTTTTTAAGTAACTAACTCGCATTTGCATTAAATTGAGAGGAAAACCATAAAAAAAACCAAAGGTTAAACCAATAGCAAGGGGATTTGAACTCATGATCAGTCCACCACTGAGGATATTTTACGTCAACACTGTGGGGAGTGCGAGCCGAGAGCATAATTCTACTCACCCAGCCCACGCTGGGATGCGAATCTAGGAGACAAATATTTTTTGTCATGAAAGAGAAAGCAATATTTTAGTTTGTTTCCTAAGATGCATGAGATTCATGATTATCATTGGCATGATAGGCCGGGATGGGCCTGAGCCTTCTCTAGAACATTTTTCCACGCAGCTCTTGTCTCCAGATCTTGCCAGTTCAGCACCTTGATGAATTTAAAATGATCAGTAATGTAGTTCAGCTATTGAAGTTTCGGACTTATTTAACTCTATTGTCAATTAAATAATTTACTAACATTCACGTCTGTCAAGTCTTGAAAACCCTTCACTGTCTTAAATCAACTGCATTATCTTGTTTCCTTTTAGAGAAATAGATATTGAGCAAAGAAATATGTAAAGTTTTAAAACATAAATTAAGATCGTTTAAAATTATTTTACACTACTATAAAATGAATGGTTATAATTATATTAAAACTTATGTTTAAGAAAAGCTTATACTTAATAAAAAAGACACAAAGCCCTTGAAATGGAAGGTACTATTCCGTTTCGGGAAGGAGGGACGTAAACTATGGATGCCTGCTTTTGAAAGCTTGAAACATGTCGACTGTTATTTCCAATTTGTATATTTTTAAAGTGAATGAAGTTTTTAATTGAGTAATATCTAATATCAATTGTTTTATATTTGAAATCTTATGTGTTGGGCTCGTTTGTACTTAAATGGCAAATCTCCTTTTGCTTAACTTTATTAATTTTATTACGTTGATGTGATTATATATTTTGCAAATGTTTGCAATTGTTTTTTCTCCGTAGAACTTGCCCTCTTTGTTCGCCACAATGTTTTGTAAGTCATTTTTTTTCACAAATGAGCTCTCTAAACCTATTTTTCTTTTACAGTTACGGACAAATAACACGATTGCAGATTAGGCCTAGATCAATCCCAAAGAAAACTAAAACTATTGTACTATAAGGAATCCTGTTTTCCGACAAAAATATATATATATATATATATATATATATGAC
>NC_092207.1:94785381-94906837 GCF_043381705.1 Parasteatoda tepidariorum
AAAATTGCATATATATATTAAAATGGCTTTTTTGGAGCATTTCAAAAATATTTCTAAATTTTTTGAACTCAAGGAGTTTTTAACTTATTTAGAAAGAGTTTGCTTGACCTGCATATTTTTCAATACCATTTAAGCATCTCATTGACTCAGAAGGAATCACTCTGAGAAGTTTCTTCACTAATATTTGTACCTATATAGTACTTTTGAAATATTTTATTAAATTAATATTTTTTTAAAATTATTTATGTTTCTATTTTAACATTTCTTTCATGTTTTCGTACATGAAACGTGTAAAAGTGAGATTGTGAACGTAGCATATGCCTATTCCATATTCTTATTTTTTTTAATAACCAATAATAAATGCTGTAATAAATAATTGTGAACAGAATTTTTGTTTTATTTTTAACTCTAAAAACTATAGTAGCTTCTGATTTTATAGATATTTATGAAAATCTGATGCCCGATAAATTGTAAAGAACTTAATAAATTCAAGAATCTTTCTAATATTTTAGCTTTATGTAGCATAAATAACATGTAAACATAAATTTAGTTATATTAAATGTTAAAATTGCTTATAATTTCATAAACTTAAATTTAAAAAAAGATATAATATGAATAGTAAAAAGTGTATAAATTTGAGAGTCACTTTTGATATTATTGTCTGAACTAAAAACTTCAAAAATCTGAAAAATCCCACGGAAACAATGCTCTAAAAGAAGCATCGAAAGAGCTGAAGGCAATGTTAAGAAATAACCAAATAGCAATAAGTAGCAGCTAAAAATTTAAATATAATAAACGCTATCTAAAAACCACTTTTCACAAATAATTTTACATTTCTCACGCAATAAAACAAATTCCAGGGTTAGCAGAATCCTCCAATGTGTCAACTTCAAACGTCACATTCCACACATTACCTGAATTAACAAAGCTTAGCAACTCGCTGTTGGGCAAACAAAAACGACAATCCCTTTCCTGCAAAGGGAGTGCCAAGAATTCCAAACGAAATAAAGACGGCGTTTGAATAAAAGGAATAAAAAAAAAAAACACAACAACCGAGACGGAAAAGATAGGTAAAAATAAGAATAATAATAAAAAAAAAAGGGAGTAACATTAATGAAAAGCTTGTTCCACCAGAAAAGCGTTCTCTTCTTTAGTAAAAAGACAGTGAGAAAAGGGTAAATTATTTCCTTCCTCAACTAAATCAATCTGTCTGACCTCCCCCACGATCCCCGAAGTTGACAACCCTCTGGGGGAGAAGACAAGGGAAGAGAGAGGGGAGGGAAACACAACCTCAATGAGCGGCATTGTTGGTGTCATTAAAACTTGAAGAGTTTAGAAGAGCAGAAGATATCCCATTTTCAATTTACACATTCCTTCGTTTCTCAGCCCACCCGCCGTTACCATGGAAGCGGAAGGGACTCTGCTTTTCCTGGAGTTAGAGGGGAGGTGTTGATAATAATTTGTGAAGAGGACCCTAGAGTAGAACCCAATTTAGATGATAGAGGAAACACAAAGGAGGGCAAAGTTTTCATCGCCGGTGCCACCTTCAGGTTTTGCGTTTTGAAAAGACCTACACTGTCTACTAAAGCCCTTACTACCTTCCCTATTTGTAATCTGACAAATGACATTCAGAGCTTTGCTGCTGAAGGTTAATCTCTGGAGTACGATTTCCTTAGTGGCAGAATATCACTTTTAGAACCGGACTTTTCGACAATTTTGACAACTGAATAAAGTTGTATGAAAGTGGAGAAGATATAATTCCGAATGAGACATTTGCTGCGATCTACTTTTTAGAATGGATGCAAAGAGGCGGTTTCTAAAGCTATTATTACGCTCTCAAATGTTGATTATTTATAGAAACGCGTAGTGATATTTTAATGGCCGAAACTCATGAATGACAAAGACATGAGAATAAATCATTTCTAATGGACGTGAGCTGGAGTGAAATCGCTTAAATAGTTTCATTTTATCGAGCTATGTTTATTAGAAATTTCTATTCAGCTAATCACCACCCTTAATAGAATTTTATAACCATCGTTGAACAGCCGCCCCAATTTTGGGATTGCGGCTACCAATGTTCATCTACGTAACCTTGTAATTTTGAACCCGATCCAAAAGACAAGGGACCAAGTATTGGGAGAAATTTTAATTTGTGGAAGACTATAGGAGGGAACTAACCCACAGTTGAGTTGCAGGGAGAGGTAAACCACAAAAACCTCCCACTGTTAGCCTGACGGTGAGGTAACTTTAACCCGTAATCAGTCTACCACTGAGGATATTTCACATCAACACTGTAGTCTAGTCAGTGCAAGCCGGGTCCGGAATTCAAATCAATCAGCCATTGACGGGATTTGAACCCAGTTCACCTCATTGGGAGGCAAGGACTCGATTCTCTTATAAAATTGTCAAAATGAGGTTCAAAAAAATTTTTGAAAATGGCGAAATAAAATTGTCAAAAATGAAGTAAAAAACTTACGCTTAAGGGATCCCAAGATAATATTTAAGAGAGAAAAAAGAATACTGTCTGAATCAGACGAAACATTATTGAGAAAGGCTGTATGATATTATAAGATATCAAAACACTTGTGAATACCTGATTCATACTAAATATAAGATATAAGAAAGTTCAGAGCATACAGCAAAATGAACAATCAATAGACAATTTTAGTAGATCATTACAGATGAGCAACTGTTGAAATTAAAAATATTTCTGAATCTAAAACCGCTTTAGAGATCGGTTAAAGGTTATGGAACTCTTATCTTTATTCTAGCAATTGTTAGATGCCATTTAGCTCTTACAAAACATATGTCAAAAAGTGTCACAACATTTTATGATAATTCTATTATTAAGAAATTCTAAGTTTATTTATTTCTAAGATAATTTAAAAAAAAAACATTTTAAAACATTCAGACTAAAAAATATTTCACATACATAAAATTAACTTAGTGAGTTCATGCATGCAAGTGTCTACATCTTTCTCTCCCATAAAAATCTGTGATATTTTAAATTAGTCATTTCTACAAACAAATAAAAGATTTAAGTTTAACTGTGCACATTACTGACATCACATGAGTGCACATATTGCACATGAAGGGTTAGATTCAACAAAAATCTATATAAGATATAAAAAAAAAAAAAAAAATTTAGTTTAAGGCCTTATAATTAGATAGTATGCAGCCACATGGAAAGAAAACGTTGAAAACACAAAAAATGGTTGTTCAAAATTGCAATTTATTGTAGTTGATTGCCGAACCACATTTTGTAAACTGTAATTAATTCCAAATTACAGTAAAATTTACCGGCACTCATTATTGTCAGATCCGCAAAATTTATTTTTACCGGATCAAGTTATGGAACAAAAAATCTGATGTAACGCAATTTTTAAAGCAATAATTAACGTAAAATCACTGAATAACTTTAATTAAATGAAAATTGCCGTAAAAATTACGGTATAATACTTTACGGTAAAAATGGACTTTACCAATAATGCACCTAAAGTAGCGGTAATATTTATACCGTAGTTTGATCCTGAATTAAGGTGTATTTAACATTGTAATTCAATATTGCATGATTTTTCCTATGGTTCATAAACACATCTCAAATGTGGTATATCACTGTTTGTTCAATTTACACGTGGCATAAGTTAATAGTACTCTTGATTTTATTGCTTTTCTTTTTAATCTTCATTAATAACTAACTATTTAAAGAGATGTGTTTTAAATCCTGAAAAATTTTATATTAAATCAAAGCAGAAATATTTTTTTACACAAATCATTATTTCATGATATTTGAGGAAGATATAATTTAAAACTACAGACATATTACTGCAGCCTAAAGTTAAAGCAATTATAATCAGTAATTTGAGAGCAACTTTTCAGAAATAAATGCTGTTATTTCATTTTCTCATTGTTTTAAATCAACTACAATATCCTGTTTCCTTTTATAAGAATAGATATTGAACAAAGATAGAGTTCTTTAAAATAATTGATAAATTCTTTTTCAAGGAATTTCAAAGTATTCGATTATAGATAACTAGCTTAGTTTGCTTAAAAGAATAATGTAGTTCACTGGTATTGGTAATTTATTTTAATTTTAAATATATATTAAAGTATGTAAAATTGTAACCTAATATATAAAGTTTCAAAACATCAATTAAGATCGTTTAAAATTATTTTTTTTTACCTAAAAATAAATGGTTATTGGTTATATATTAAAGGTTATGTTTAAAAATAGCTTATGTTTAAAAAAAGACAGATCACACTTCTTTATAGTTCGGGTCGTACTTTTACCTAAAATTGCTATGCGCACATAGTATAATATGTGCGACATGGAGGAAACAATTACTGTTACCAAATGGTGATGACATTTCTGGTATCAGAAGTCAAAAATCTGGCTAATAAAAGCAAAATACCATATATTTAGTAAAAAATAAGAAATTGAAAAGTAAATTTAACCGAATAGATTGTTTTCATGTCATGTTTTAAGATATCATGCTTTTAGGTACTTCAATCTGGTCTTGCGGAGATGGAAACTGTTGGTATTGTGACAATGCTTACCGATGGCGCAATCTGAACCTAATAAACCAATTTAGTTGATAAAACAATACTTTTTTCTGCGGTTCCCTCGAAGCGGAATGGTACCACAAAAGTATAACGGGTCGAAAAACTAAAACTGTTTTAATATTTTTACACCATGTGCTGCAGGGGAGAAAAATTCTGATAATATTACCATTACTGTACGCGGTAAAGAACGTTTCTGATAAAATACACATAATTGCGGATAATTAATTCAAAATAAACGTATTCAAACTTTTCATTTGATCCTTTTTCCGCTTATACGGTAACTGGTAACCGAAAATTCTAGTTTTCGAAATTATAGTTTTTGTTACCACATATTTAACAGAAAATGGAAAAGTACATTTAACCGAATAATTGTATTTTATGCCATGCTTTCAGAAATCAGGATAAAATTAGGAATTTTTACCACATTTACCGAATTTAATCACATGTTATAAAACCATAACTCGTTGTCAATTTTACCAAAATCGTTGCTAAAATGCTTCAGTAAAAATTACTGAGCTTTGTTGGTCTTATCACAGAGTCAGAAACACAGCAAATTTTACCATATTCTTACCATATAAGTGTGACCCTATTTTTTCTTAGTGTGATAAGTAGAGCCCGGATTTTGATGACCTAAAAAATCTCAATTAATGCCCTTAAAAAGTGCAAAAAATGCCCTTAAAAATGCAAAAAATGCCCTTAAAATGCGAAAATTGCGCTAAAAATGCCTTATGACATGACTTAAATAGAAGTAAAAATATTGAACTAAAACAATGTTTTACTCTTTAAAATTATTATGAGTCGTTTCAAAAAATATAAAGCAATGCAATACTTATTCTACGTTCATTAAAGTTTGAAAAATATGTTTTATATCCTAAAATAACAAAAAAAAAGGAAAATATGTTGACTCCAAAACATTTTCATTTTGTATAGAAACTTAAATGAATATAACAACTTCCATCTCATAATATTACTAAATATCAGAATTATAGTGGATTATTAAATTTTCTTTAATATTTTGAAACGTAAACGAGTGTCTCTTGTCTGAAAGCAAATTTTTATACCAGGAGAAACTTCTTTCAACGTCTACTGATGTTATTGGTGCGTACTTGAAAAGGACGGTCACACTTACTGACAATTCTGCTTCAATTTGAAAAGATGTTGCTTCACCTTTTAATATCCTAGAGCAGTGGTCGGCAAAGTGCGGCTCTATCACAAATATCCACGGAAGACGCAATAATATTTTCATTTAAAAAAAAACTTGGTAAGAAAAAAATTATATCTTATTTTGATAAATTAAAATTCTTCTATAAATCGAGAACATGTATAATTTTTTGTTTAAGTTAAAAGATGGATAGGTATTTAAAATTTTATATTGTTGTAAAAATACGTAACAAACATCGAGTTTAATTTTATTAGTTTTCGTAAACGTTAATACAAACCATCATGTACAAGCTACCGGCTGAAATTATTCGTATGTTTACGGCGTACTTCGGTGTGATACAAAGGTACCACAAGCATGAGCGCGCATACTTTTTCTGAAGTAGTGGGCATTGTTCGCATTAATAAATATTTATTAAGTATGAAATTTAGTTTTATTTAGTGTAATAAAAGTTTACTAAAGAAGCAGATTTGGCTCCCAATTTTTTAAAAAATTGTTGTAATGTTCATATTTGGCTCTTTGGCTAATAAGTTTGCCGACCACTGTCCTAGAGATTTTATTCATTGCTTAGAAGCCAGTGTAATAATAAAAAATTATAAAAAATGGCAAAAATTAGAAAAAATTAACAAAAAATTTAAAAAATGCTTTAAAATGCAAAATACGCCCCAAAATTTAAAGAAAATGCCCTATAAATCTCAAAAAATGCTCTAAAGGACAAAAAATGTCCAAAAATGCAAAAAATGCAAAAAAATGCAAATGTCATCAAAATCCGGGCCTTAGTGATAAGTTATAGAATAAGCTTTAAATATTTTTGTAAGAATTCTAAATTTATTCTAAATTTAAGAATTCTAAATTTATGAGTAAGTATGGTATTTCTAAATATATACTTTATTTTTAAAGCAAGATTATGATTGAGACATAAAGTGAATGTAAAGAATTAAAAAAAAAATTCATTCTTTACCCATGAATCTATATTTAAGGGGCTTTTAATTTATATTAATAAGCATCGGTATTTTAGAACCTTTTATTTATACATTTATGCAAGTTTCATAAGAGTCGCATTATGTCTCATAAATTTATTATGACAAGGAACAACAGTCAACAAAAAATAATCCATTTTCCATTTGGAGTATTTATCAATCTGACTTACAATTTATTATATTTCTGATATAAATAAGCTTTGCTACGAATCCTTTCCCCACTATGCATTAGTAATGGTTTTTTAAAACTCTTAATCTTGCTTATAGTTTCGTTAGCTCTGTTTTATAATATTATCATGCTAGCGGAAGAAAAATAATGAGATATTTTGTATAAATCTTCCGAGGAAAATAACTTTTTAAAAACAAAGTTTAGCTGTTCAGAATGTTTTCTATTTGAGTTTATGCAGTTTCTCCCTGATTAATTATCAATATCTTCTTAAATCTGTCTTTCAATAGATGTTTAGTCTCTGTGCTCTACACTACACTGTAAAAGATTCCATATCAAATGACGGTACGAGCATTTAGGGAGCTGATATTTTTTCCCGTAAAATCAATTTTGACCGGAACTTGTTACGAAAAAAATCTGATATACCGTAATTTTTACAGTAATAAATACCGTAAAATCCTGAATCATTCTAATTCAATAAATATTTCTGTAAAAAGTACGGTATAATATTTTACTGTAAAATGGGCACCAAAAGTGCCACTACTTTATACCGTAATTTTTTTCTGTGTAGTAAAATTTACTGTGTTGATGACTCCACGTGAAAACCAAAAAGCTGTGTAAGTTTAATAAAATGAACAATAAATATGGTTTCATAAAATTTGGAAATGTGCTAAAAATTTGGTAATTTTACCATGATACCATAGAGAATGACATAAAAACGGTTTTTCCTTTACAGTTTTGTATTTTTTTTATTAAATGTGTGGTAATAAGAGCTGTAATTTTGAAAACTGGAATTTTCGGTTAGCGGTTACCACATGAAAGGAAAAATTGACAAATAAATGACTTAAATACCTTATACTTTGGTTTTATTAACCAGAATTGCTCTTGATTTTTTTTAAAACCAGAAATGTTATTATTACACAGTACGTTTCTATTGCTCGAATATTTTTCTCCGTGCATGATGACACAGCTTCAAAGAATAACCTTAATAAATTTTTAAGCCTAACAGAAAAATGCACATGTCATTGTTTTGGAATAAGCTCTTCAATTGCGAGCTTATTTCAAAACCTCCCTCAAACAAAGCATTTGAAATTTAATTATTTTTAAAGTTGCACACTCATCCTAAAAAACAAATAGTGCTGAAGTAACATTTTGACACAATTTTTGAAACAAATATAACTCGTATTACTCTAATTGCATTTTAAAAAAAAACAACAAAAGCATTTTAGACGGGTCTCATTTATTAAACTTCGAAGGAACAATTCATTAACGCCAACACATAATGATACTTTCCGTTTAATTAATGACTCAATTTCCGTTTACGAACCTTTGTGGTGAAGAATGAACGTTAAGGAAAATTCATTACTGAACTAGAAGCTAGTATTAAAAGTGTTTTTGTTCTTCGGAATCTCAATCATTTTTCAATGGATTTAAATAATCTTTTCTTCTTTAAAAAAAAAAAAAACAGTTAATTTATCTACCTCATCTCTTGTTTTCTTTTTTTCTTGCATCTACAAAATCTTTATTATATGAAAAATGGTTTACTATTCTCATTACTTTTACATTTGTTTGAAAAATTTATACAGTTTGTAGAACAAAAGTGGTCAATGGAATAAAAATATCTATTCATGAGCTTGGTTATTAGATTGCTTAAATTTTCCTTGTTATGTCATGTACACAGTTTGTATCCTACTACATACTGCTTAAAAAAAATCCAGAATCTTGAAAGTTTAGAAATTGATCTTATTATTTTCAAAAATGATGACTATTAACTTTTTTAGAGGATAAAATTTTTTCTCTCATTGTTAAAAGAAATTTTAAAAGTTAATTACATTTTTAAACACCAAATTTGAAGCAAATATATATANAACCTGTATCGTAATGTAAACGATTTTAAATTAAATTTCTTTAAATAAATTTAACCTTACGTAAATTATAAAAGTTATCATATTAATGGTAGCGAGGAGGGAAGAAAGAGATAATTTCTTATTTCAAAGATATTTTCTTATTAATTTCATTAAAGCAGAAATTTATTTTATTTTGCTCTTTCCCTTTATCTTATTATCAATCGAAACTTTCGTGAGATTTCCAGATCAAACTATTGGAACCATATTTACCCGATAGAGGCTATATCTCGTAATTAGATGGTGAAAAATAAAAATCTCACAGAAACTTTCAGGTTTCGTAATTTAAAATATCCTCTGCACTAATTAATAATCATATTTAAGGATAAGGTTTAGAATAATTAGATTCGTATTTTACGAACGCTAAAATTCATTCATTAGACCAAAAGTTATTAAAGTGTTTATTTTTACTTTGCACACTGCATGTCAATATTTTGGAAATTATATAAAACTAGCGAAGAAACCAAGGCTTTTTATAAATCTCTAAAAAAAAGAAAATTATTGAAAGACTTGTATATTTTATACTATTTAAACGTTAGCAACGAAAGTACTTAAAAAAAATTTCTAACATTTTCTTAAAATTTTTTTAACAACAAATACTCGATTGAATTTTATAACTGAAACTAACATGTATTCTCATGTCTGCTATTGATCATTCAATTGCAAACTTGTCGGAAGAAATTATAAGAAAACGTGCTCAACAATTTTGCTCTTCTCAAAATTACCGATCTAAGAACTTAAAATGTTTCAGTATTTTCGTTTTTCTAATTTTCAAATGCAAATACTCTATCAAATTTTGTTTATAATGCGAACGTTTATTCTCATATATTTTATTGATCATAAATAAAGTGAGCCATTAAAGTTCAATTGCACACGTGCAGCATAATTTTGTACTACTTAAACATAAACCAATTAAGGGTTCAAAATGTTTTTGTATTTTCTTTTATAATAATTTCAAAATACAATCACTTCATCAAATTTTATTTTTAAAGAGAACTTTCATTCTTAGATGGATCATAAACTAAAGAAATCATCAAATTTCAATTCCAAATTTGACATAAATAGTTATCGAAAAACGTGTTACATAGTTTTGCACTAAAACATTAACCATCTAAATGCTTAAAATATTATAGTATTTCCTTTTTTAATACTTTTAAGTATGACTTGCCTAATAAAGTTTTATGCATAAAGTGTTATTTTATTTCCAAATCTTCTATTTATCATAAACCAAAGAAAACCATAAGAGTTCAAGTGTAAACTTGTCAAAAAGTATGAGATAAACAGATACTAAAACTATACTTAAGAAATATTTATGAAATCAGTTCTATCTGGAGTTATTCTCTTTTTCGGCCAAAAGAAAACATCATTTGTGAAAAACACACAATTTTATGACATGAAACACTCTTTTATGAAATATGCCCTCAAAGTTCAGGATTTAAACTCTTCTCTGCCACTCATGAAGTTTAAAATCTTGACATTGAGATGCTTTTGAGACTTTATAGGTGTCAAAAATGAGATGAGCTCATAGGACTGTCAGGAGAGTGAAGTGACACGAACTAACTTTGTCTAGAAAACGCTAACAAAGCTAACAAAAAATATAAAAAAATAGGAAAGGAATAAAATGTAAAGAAATTGTCCAGATTTTATGTCAGATTTCGAGTAATGGGCTTTATTTAGAGAAAAAAAATACGCGACAAATAAAAACAGACTTTTTAAGACCCTTTTTCATATAATGATTAAACTATCATTGACACTAGAAACCTAACTTACTTCTTTTTCTTTTATTTCATAAATTATTTCTTTGTTTCTGAACACAATATTTTATAAGAAATAGAAAAATGTATTTTGCATTGCATGTAAGTATTTTTTTTTTTGTGAGATTTTACTGACATTCATGACATAGTGAAACCTTAGTCCATGACAAATGATAATTCGATACTCTCAAACGTTTTTCATAGCAGATGTTAAAAAAGCAAATGTTAGATAATATTAAAACTTATTTGGTGTTAAAAATTGATAAAGTGGCGAAAACAGGTGCCTATTCAATAAACTTTAGACCTGCATAAAGAAAATAAAAACCAATTTTTTAAAAAAAAAAAATGAAAGGTTTCGAACCAAAAAATTAAATTAAAGAGGCCAAAAAAAAGTGGTAGCATAGAGAGGTAAATCATAACAAACTGCATTTGTAAGCGCTATGAAAGGGTGGTGAGAAACTCTTGTCGTTGGCTGAGGAATCGATATATAAACGAAGAAACAAGATTCCAGAGCAGCAAGTGATTGACGGAGGTGGCGGAGTTGGTTGTTACATATGCCACGCTTCAGAAGCTCATTTGCTGAAGGCATCGCTCACACCACTTGTAGACAGTCGGGGATTGTGAGTTTGACCCTGGTCACCAACTAAATAACCAGCGTGTATACAAAGCAAGGTGGACGTCTCATGGTAGAAAGTCCTCTCGTTGATTGTGGTGTGGAAATTTGCAGAGAATATTAGTAACTCGACCGCAGTCCACGTCATTTGATCTGGGTCAAGATGAAGCAGCATTCCTGCCACAGCCGTTAAAAAATAAAGCCCTGACCTACAAGCTAGGTTCTGGACCTTGGTAAGGTGGTCTGTTGTTACATCCGGTAACAGTTGAAGTCATTCAAAAAGGAAAAAACTATCACTTTCGCACGTAATATATCAATACAACTACAACATTTTTGACTATTTAGAGGGTATCTAAATCTATCAGTATAATAAGAAGCTTTAATGCAAAATTGGCGATTGCTTGGAACAAAGATTCACATATTGAATTCTCTTCGTCATCTGTAAATAAACTTCAACTTCTTCTGTGTGATATGAAATAGACAGCGTGATTCTTAACTCCCTCACTGGTCATTAGTATCGGACATCAGTATTAGTTCTCACATGTAGTTCATTCAAATAATATAACTGATAACACAATTATTTCGTTTTTTAAATTTCTATCAAGGAAAGAAATACATTCATGTTCATCAAAATATATTAATAATGCAAGTAGTTATATAGTAAAATGAAACAGAATATAGTAAATGAATTTTCGTAAAACATTCTTATTCAGCATTGTAAAAAATTTTTAATGTAAATTTAAAATTCCCTTTTACCAGTTTTTTACAAATGCATTTGTTTCCAATAATATAGTGGAAGATGAAGTGAAAAGATTGTAAATTTAAAAAAAATATTTGCGTTTTTATAAGTACTTTCGTAGTTATTTCTGTAAAGTGAGAATTCGCTCACACGACCTAGCGCGAAATTATTAACCCAAATCCTTAATAATTAAACCAAATCCTTACTATTAAAATAAATATAACGAGCATTATATTATTTCACCACTTATAAACAAAACCGTATGCTCCCTTAAATAACGTGGGCACCAGAAGGCAAACGGAAAAGAGGCAGACCCATGTTAACATGGGGAAGAAAGTTGGAAGATGAAAAAGACAGGCGAGATGGATGATCTGGTCTAAGGCAAGATATTCTGAAAAAGACCGAGTAAGCTGGGGAAAGAAGATAAGGGCCTTATGTGCTATTGGGCACAAAGTAGGATAAGTAAGCAAACGAAACCTTTCACGCATGCGTCCAAACCAAAATTCTATTGTTTTTCTGAGAAAAAACTACAACCTATAATGACGAGCGGTGATGGTTCAGGGGATGGAGTGTTTGCCTTCCAATGAGGTGAACCGTGTTGAATCCCAGCGATGGCTGATCGATATGATTACCGCATCCAACTTGAGTTTCCTTGCCATCAGGCTAACCTTGGGAGGTCTTTGTGGTTTTCTTCGCTACGTAGCACAATGGTGGGTTAGTTCCAAAAGATCTCTACGAAGGCAAATGTCTCCCAATACTAGATCCAGGAGTTCCCTTGTCTTCTGGATTGGGTACAAAATTACAAGGCAACGGAGTTGAACATTAATAGTCGTAAACCCAAACAGGGTCTGATGTTCAACGACAGCTATGAAATAAAATCTATAAGGACCCTTTTGTATTAATATTGCACCAAGCACAGGGTTTCGTTTTGATTGAAGATGAGTGAAACAGTAATTAAGACTCCAAAAATTTATAAGAAGAATCTTCAAGAAAATGCAATTATTTCCATCACTCAATTACAACTCAAAAATAACAGCGTGATGCAACAAAACACAGCGTAATACAACAAAACACAGACTTTGAAACCTCAGACGATTTAATTAACTCAATAGAGACTCACAGTTGCAGTCACAAGCAGACAAATAATATGCTTTGCGAGGCACACTCTTATTTATATAGACTTGGCGACGACATTCGGAACTTTCGCCTCGTTTCTAGGCGATTTTCGCGTAACTCCGTAATTATTGGTCCTATTGCTTTGAAACTTGAAGTTTCCAGAACTATCATTTTGTCGCCAAAATCGTTGTCAAGTATCACCAATATTATCCCCAAGTCGGCAAAAGTGTCGCCAAACTTAGTCTTTTTTAAGCGTTATTTTCTTTTTTAAATTACGTCGGAATTAAGCTACTTTCTAATAAATTTTCTAACTAAACAATTTATTTAGGGTCCGTCTTAGATATTTAGCCTCACAACAAAAGAATATTCACATAAATATACAAGTATTTACAAATTTGTAACAATATTGTTAATTGATGGAAAATGCTACATTTTACGCAATTTTGAATGCTACAGTTTACATTCTAACATTAATTTTACGCAAATAAACTAAACATTTACGCAACTAAGCATTTTCGGCACTTCCTCATTTTAACTTCCCATATTATTACAATAGAATTTAACATTTCTTGAAATTTAATGCATATCATACTCCACCATTTTAGAAGACAATCTTATTATATCCAGTTTAAATATTAACTTAAAAGCTGTTACATACAGTATAACTATTTCAAAATTATAACTCGCGCAGTATGTGCGAAGAGTGAGTTATATTAACGAGACCAGCTTCTGCTGTCTTCAATAATATATATACAGAGACAATTAATTAGTCACTTTCAAGCATTATTGTCTCAAAGATATGTGATAGATTGGATTTTGGAGAACTCTCATTAAATTCTCGAGTCAAAAACGTGTCTAACTGCATCCGTGTAATTTCGAAATACCTTTAATGCAAAGTAAATGCATCTCGATAGAGAGCGGCTCTTACTGAGTACTCTCATTAATCTTCATTGGTTTTAATCAGGGTAAACACCCCGTTTAGCCCGACTCCTTTCAGCACACTGCCCTTTAAATACCTCCCCCCTACACACCTCCCTCTCACTTTAGTCACCAATATTCCCTGCTTTTGANTTTACCCCCCCCCCATTCAAAGCGTACAGACAATGGCAGATAGTTGTATTTCATTGCTTATCGGGAGTATCTCACAGATCCGCATCCAGACATCAAATAGAAGGAGAATTCCGCCATGTTTGGACATTATTTTAGATTTAAATGAGCTCAAACTTTCGCACTAACTATTGCATTCGTAAAACGAAACTAATTAAAATCATTCAATGCTAATGAATTCTTGGCAATGTCTTTCTCAGATAATTGGGAAATAGTGCAGAAAACTATGTAAAAAGTAACAATGATGCGGATACTACTTATAAAATTTAACAGTTTCTAGCCTTATTCAATGTGAATCGTTAATAGTTATTATCATTTCGGAATAAATATAAATGCAAGTTAGAAGTATATACTTCTTATAATTATGCCGTTTAAGTTTTGTTCTAGTTTCTTATAAATTATGTGTTTCTCAATAGCTTTAATAAAATGACTATAAATACATTGAATGTTGTATGTTCTAAATTCGATTTTAAAGGTGAGTAGTTCTGTTTTTAATGATTGAATATATTGAAAGATGTTAGAACAGAATTCATTATTTCATTATCTACGAGAAAATTTCATCGAAGTTTTAAAAGAGAAAAAATATTTATTATTCTGAGGAATTTCTTTCTTAAATTTTAAGTTCTATAATAAATCGAAAACAAAATACAAATAATAACTAAAACTGAATCCAATTAAAAAATATTCTGTATGTAGAAAAAAGAAAATTGCTCAATCTTAGAAAAAAATTTTTTTATTGTATTTAAAAATTTTGAAGTTAACATTAATTTTACTTTGTGAAAGAGCTGAAAATAACTACAAATTATGTGATATTTATTTAACTTCATTTGCAACATGGACATATTATATAGTAAGGTTTTTTTCAGTTATTTATTAAAAGATATCGACTCAAATAAAACATTTGCAAATAAAATATAATAATTTTACACTATTACGCTGTAACATTATATCAACATTCAATAAGCAAATTTCAAATCTTGTTTTCAAGTTTTAGTTGTTTGCGTTCATCGATCAATAAGAAACTTAATTTCTAACCAAGTGTAGTGAAAGAGCTCGGGTGTGGAAATAGGCTGTTGAATATATTAAAAAATTAAAAATAAATTAACAGAATTGAGCTGAAGTTTATGAATAATGTTTTAGTATCAGTGAGTTACGAAATTCATTCTGATATGAGCACCACAAGGTAAGGTTCATATCCCGCTTAAATTCTGGACATAATATCTGCTATGTTGAAACTCTGCAAAAAATACTTCTAAAAACACAAATATGTAAGTCTGCATAATTTAGAGCAAAAACTAAATGGTTATGTTGGATTTTCCAATGTAATTTTAATAAAATTCGAAATAGAATGTGATAAAATGTAGTTCTGATTTAAGTGCTTTTGAATCTACGTTGCTTATCAACTGACAACGAGTTATAAAACATAATAATCCTTATCAATTACTTGGTTATTAAATTAGTGAACATTTTTAATTAACTACCACATCACCTTAAATGTTAACCTTGCAGTATTTTATGGGTATCATTCGATTAACAACACACATATTATCCTGTGTGACTTTCCATTTTAACTTTATCTTTTATAATTATTCTCAGTTATTCTCGAGCACCTTATCTTTACTAAGAAACAAATAAAGGAACCAAACACTTAAAATTATAAATTGGCTCATTTTTCTTAAAGTGACTTTAAATGGCGATATACCTTCCCCAAGAATTATGGCTTCATTCTGTTGTAAGGAAACTCCATTGGCACGAATTGTTTTAGAAAACAAAGTTTATCTTTCGCTTTTCACCACTTTAAGAAAGAATAAATTTAGTGACGGTGTCATTGAGACCGAGTCCTAAAACTTTTAATTCTCAGTATTCAATATTTGAACTTTCTAAGCGAATTTGTTTAAAGTTGTTTTAGGAAATCTAGCGAATGAAACAACAGTGTTTCTGCCAATTATTCTACAATTAAAAGAGACGAGAAGCTTTAGAATGTATATTTGTTTATAGAGTAAGATCAATTTGATTTTTATTTCAAAATCAAGTTAGTTTTTATTTTAGGGAAACTAAATTTAAGCAAACATAAAATGTTAAAAAAAAAAAAACACTTAATTATTCCGTTAATGCCAGAATTGCATTTTTTATATCCTATTTTGTTTACGGTTATTGAACACCATAAAAAACTGGAAAATAAATTAAAAGCAAGAATGGAATGAAATAAAACTGGAATTAAATAAATCCTTCTGAAATTTTCGTAAGGTGTAGTTTAAATTTCTATAAAAATTCGACATGAAATGTTAAAATTAAAAACATTCAAATTAAAGCACTCATGAAATTTAATTGAAAGGAAATATTCTTCAATCTAAAGAATTTTTTAAATTTAAAAAAAAATCATTCATAAGATTGGTGCAGTTTTTTTTCGCCGTGCTTTTTGATGTAAGACAGTTAAATAGAAAAGTAAAACAGAAGATACAAAATAAATTTAATCTTTATTTTTCTTGCAGAATAACTGCAGTAAATATATGAAGAGAATGTCAATGAAACGTGAGGCGTCTTAACAGTTCCTCTTTGTGAAGATATTATCACAGCAAAGAGGATTAAGCATTCAAAATATTCTTAAATTGCAAAGGTTTTATGTTGATTAAGAAAAATAAGTTTCAAGCTAATAGAACGAGATATGATGTTTGAGAACAATTTATTTTTTAGAGCAACGGTTAAAAAGCACACGGAAAAAAATATGTGGTGTGATGTGGTCCGAATATGATGTTGAAGAGCTCATAAATTTCGATGAAGAAATATTTTGTTGCGGGAAAACACAAAATCAAGCGTCCTTATACGATATAAAAGATGTAATTTAAATCTAAATACATTAGATTGAAAAAACATACAGCAAACTCAAGCACTCTCACACCATGCGAGAATGATTTTAACTTTTGAAAACAGCAATGTTGGAGCATTTTGAATATTCGTAAAGAAATAAAAAACAGATAAAAAAACGATTATTGATGACACCTCGTTTTATTTCACAATCAAATAGGAGTCAGTGTCTTAAGTCCCGCAGCCAACAATAGTGATTTGTTAAATTTATTTCGACTTTCTCGACAAATATTAATTTGCAACACCTAATGTATATATTTTCTTACTACATTTTTGGCAAGGAATTTAGAAGAATAAATTGAGAAGCAACGTGTGTTTAAAGAAATGAGCAACAAAACATGACAAAATAACGTACTTTGTAGCATATTTTTTAAATAATGGATATGTTGCGGAGATTTTAAACATATTCTACAATGAGAAAAAAAGTTTCGTCAAGATTACTAGAATATTGTAAAATTTACCATAATTCTGATTCTATGAGAACACTTAAAGCTCGGTACAGAGGCCTTTTGGTAACGATTTTCGAAAAATTAATCATAAAATATTATTTCATGATATATAAAATTTGGTATATGTGATGAAATTTGCTAATTTAATCATGGTATCTTAGAGCCTAGAATAAAAACCATTATTCTGTTAAATTTACTTTCTGTTTTGTATTTTTTTACTCACTGTGTGATAATGGGTGACCAGAGTTTCCGATAAACCGTTAAAAATTAGCAAATACCGCATTTTTTGTTTTTTTAATACCAAAATTATGTTTTTTACCAGAAATCTTTTCTGCACTGCATTTTATTTCAATTTGTTTTCTCCGCATGGATAAAAATAATGTTTTTTAAGAATAAATAATAGACAAAAAAAAGGGTTTAACAATTATAGTATTCAGTAAAACTTCCTACTCTTAAGATGCTTGGATTAAAAAAAAAAATTTTTATAAAATTTAATAATTTACAAGCTGTAATTTATTTAAATTTATGGTTCATTTAGCAATTAGCTGTTATTTATTACGGACATAAGACTAAACATGTAGGCTTTGGAAATTATTAGTGGCACATAGTCATAATGGCTATGATATATTAAGAGACTTTGAAGTGTTAAGACTTTGTTGTCATCTGATAATACCTAAACAAAACTGAGGGCTTCAATAATGGTATACTAAAAGAGTAACATTTTCTTTTGAAATCCTCCAATGTGTGTAAAATATGGCTGCTGTTTATAAACAGATATAAGGTAGGAAAAAATTCGTATTTTTTTAATCTGTTTAAATAGTAATTATGTTTCTGTTTACTGAAAGCAAGTGTAAAATAATTTAGATAAAATAAGTAAATAATTTTAATAACTTTCGCTTTGTGACCTTGTATGATATCACATTTCCGGTATAATTACCACACTGCATGGCAATATTTTTAGTAAAAAGGAAAGAAAGAAAAAAATATAATTTAGTAAAAAAAAGCGAAAGAAAAAAACGTTATTTAGTATTAAAAAAAAAAAAAAAAAAAAAAAAAAAAAAAAAAAAAAAAAAACATAATTTAGATGGTAAAACCAAAATATGAGGTAATTTAGCCTATAATTTAGTAATTTTTCCATTCATACGGTAATGGTTAACCGTCAGTTCATATTTTCAAGATTATATTTCTTATTACCACACTTTTAGGAAAAAATACAAAATTGAAAAATAGTTAACCGAATAAATGATTTTTATGCAATGCTCTAAAATATCATGATATAATTACCCAAATTCACTATATTTAATAAATATTATAACATATTATGAAACACAATTTTATTGTTAATTTTACTAAATACTAAAATCATCACAGAAGCACTCCGGTTAAATTAAAGAGGTTTTTGGTGTTCCGTGTATGGTGGCAAAAATTATCGTATTAATTTGTGCACAATTTTTTAATTGTAGCACAAATTACCATAGTATTTTATGCTAGTTCCTGGGAAGTAATTAATAATAATTCCTATTCAGGGGAATTATTATTAATTACTCTTGTTTGCTTCTTTTTTGTTCAATTTTTGGTTTTAAACTTCAAAATTGGAATTTTTTCTAGTGCCAATTGAACAATGCACCCAAATTACTTGTTGCACTTAACCTTTCAACTGTTTATTTATGTTTTTATGAAATACAAGAAAAATAATTAAAATCTTTGAAACTAATGCTCTTGTGAAATTTTAAACGTTAAGAAAAGAAAGCGAGCTACTTCTTTTCCTAGAGAACACTCACCAACCAAATTGTAACATGGATTACCTAGTAGTATAATAGTGCAATTAATAATATCCAATCAAACGCATAATAATTATTTTCTGAGTTTATATTTTGTTTTATTAATTTTAGAACTAAACCGAACTTATTGGTTTACGAAGACATTAATTGAACATTTAAAAATAACTGCACAGTTAGAAATTAATGATTTTTGTTTAAAACTAAATTACCTTGTATTATGTTTTAATCATCAATACTTGTATTATTTTCCTTATAAATTTGCAATCTTAGCAACCGAAACAAATTAATAAATACCAAATAAAGCTGTTCTGTATATTAACTATATTTTTCGAAAAATAGTATACCCGAACCTTGAAGTATATAAATCAATGCAAGTCTTTAAACCATGTTTTCAATGTAAACAAGCTTAAACTACGCAAAGTGAAGTTCTTTCTTTAAACAAAGGTTAAGTGGGATTTAGAAGTGCAATTATATATTTAACTAAAAACTGCTAAGTTTATATACTTAACTAAGACTATTTGAGACTGTTAAGATATACGATAGTTATATAAATGATAATAAGATATACGATAGTTTGATATAAGAACGTTGCAGCGTGTTTGCATATATTATGAATGAAATTAAAGGTTTTTAAATATACCTTATGAACTATGCGATCTAACCATGTGGTCTAATCTTTTTTCTAAGAACAAAACTTCTAACTTTCTATTTTTAATAACAAAATTACTTGCCTCTGATGTGAAAGATTTCTAAAAAAACATACTGAAGAAAGATGTAACAAAATATTTATTTAATAAAAAAGTATTTCCTGACATGAAATGGAATTTGCGTTAAATTTTGTTATAAAAAGTTTAAAAAAAAGTTCGAAAATGTAAACAAATTTCCTTATTTCAAACCTCGAAAAATTTAAAAGGAAAGGCTGTTTTTCATACTATCGCGAAATTTAAAGCTAATGTTTTTCCTTTTCATGCGTTTTAAAATTACGATACAACATTTTATGAAGAAATTTTGAGCCACAAATGTTTTTGAGTAAAATAACAAAAAGTTTATGTTTTTATTACATTAAAGCACAATACATGTATACAAACATGTCATGTAGTTTCGAAAATAACTCGAATTTAATGTGTTGTTGAGATAGTAATTCCTTAAAACTCGTTTAAACGCACATATTTGTCACACTGAAGTAATTTCAGTAAATAAAATAAATTTAGCTATTCGAAAATTTAATCAGAAGAAAAAGAAATATTTTCATTCAGACAAACAACCCCTTACTTTTAAGTTAATTTCCTCTAAGAATGTAATTAGACAAATGAAAAATTTGCGATTTCTTAATTATTTGCAAAAAGTTTTTATTTCGTTATGCATTTCATCTCGCTTAGAATTTTAGGAAAATGCGCAAGAGGAATTTTTAGTACATTTTAAAGTAATTTATAAAAATATGCATATGGCTGTTGCAAGAAATTAAGACATAGAATTTTGTCCTCTCCTAATTAAAAGTACGTCTAAAGTACATTCTCGAATCTTAATTAAAACTTGGAAGACCTTCCAAAACTTTTTTTATGATTTAAAGTATATTTAAAGCAAAAAAGATGTATTTAATTTTTATATTTTTATATTATTTATCAAGTTAATTTTAAATCAAAATGCATAAAATAATTTTACATTACCTTAGAAAATTACGAATTACTATTAAGTTTTTACGTTTTTTAAAAAATATTATAATATATACTTTTTTAAAAAAATTATTTCTTATAATTATGCAATTAATTAATAATTTTTAAAATTATATTTGTATTTCATATCAATATGAATTTCATCATAAAAATATGTAACACTATATATTAACAAAAAATCATTATATTTTCAAGTATATTAATGCTCTAATTAATTTAAATTGCTTGTAACTCTAACCTCAAAATACTATGAATTCCATGTATAGATTTGACACATATAATCTCATATTATTACTCATAGGTTTCCTTATGCTCATTTTCATTTACTATTTTATCATTTTTATTTCGTTATGCTTATTCTTATTTTATTTTTATTTATTATTTTTATTACTATTTTTCTAACTTTTAAATATTACTTAATAAGACTACTAATTAACTTAATTATAGTTGCAATTGTCAATTATTTTCTGGTGGTAAAATAGTCGAGTGGGAATATTCTTCCTGGTGGAGAAATTTTCGTATATTCAAATTACTTAAGATATATTTTATCTGAAATTTGAGGAAATTATTGTCTGAAATTAGGAATTTTTTTTAAATACTCTTTAAATAATAATAAATAAATTAAGCAATTTATATGATATTATAATATATTGTTTCAATGTAATTCATTTCAACTATAAAACTAAAAGAGATATTAAACAAATAAGCCCAAGAAACTGAAAAAAAAAACGCATTTCCAAGCGTTATGGAGAGAAGGAGAGAAACTTTTGTCGTTAACAAGGGATTCAGCACTCAGATTAATAAAACAAGATTCCAGGACATCAAAATGAGCTGATATAACTCGGGTGGATATAATTTTAGCATAGTTTAAATAAAGTTTAATGAAGAGAAATACATTTAATCATAATTTACCTCTCAGCCACTGTGATTTTTCTTGTTCCGTTTTTCTTTTTTTTTTCTCTCGGCTTCTGTGGTTTTTCTAGTTTTGTTCCTCAACTACATTTTTTTCATTTTCGTTGGCAACTTTACGTTTTTATTTCAACACATTTTTGTTTCTTTTCCTTCACGTCTGTCAAGTCCTGAAAATGGGTGCCTATTTCTGAAGCGCTTGAAACATGCCGACTATTATTTCAATTTTGCTGATTTCTAAAGCGAATTAAGTATTCAATCAGGTAATAACTGAAGAAGATAGTTTCAACAATGATAAACACGTTCGCTTGTATATGCGTCTTCCTGCACTAGATCATTAAAATTAAAATTATTCTTGAGAGTTATTTTTTAGATTAAAATAGAAAAAGGTTATGAACGCTAAAACATATTATTTTTGAACACCAACAGTAAAAAAATAAACAAGTTTCAATATTATTCAAATAAGAATTATAACAATCCAAAAAATATAGAATAATATTTAATCTCATTGAGAGATCATTATAATTTAAGCAGGTGAGAGAGCCTGATAAAATTGCAATCTACTTAACATATTTTCTTACTTTGCTTTTTTCTTAATTTTTTCCTTTCGTTTTTAATTATTTTACAAGATTTTTATTAAAAAAATTAACTTAAAACTACGGTGTCTTTAACCAGTGGAATTTGGAATTAAATATATAGAGATATTCTATAAATTATTTGCTCCAAATATAATTTCCAAGCAGAATTGTGTATGAAATCATTATCTATGTACATTGAGAGGAATGTATTTCAATCAAAGTGTAAAATATATAAACTTACAGCATTTTGAAATGCATTAAAATGTAGGTAAATGAGTGTAAATTTAATAAATATTATAAACAGGATGAATATGCTTCATTTTCTGATAACCTATGTTGAATTTTAGAATTGAATGAATTTTCAAACTTTGTTTGAAATAAATATCGACTAAAATTCAGAACTTCGCTTTAATTTAGAATTGAATGAATTTTAGAACTTTGTTTAAAATTAAAGCTGATTGCGTTTTTCGAGCACTATTTTAAATAGATTGCCAACAGTCAATCAAATTATTCTAAAAATGCTCAAAAGTAGTTTCGAGAGTTGATTAGCAACGTAGTTTAAGAAAGAATTTTAATTGATTTTAATTTTAATTGAGTTTAATATAAGCATTTAAAAATCTAATTTTTTATTTATTCGGAATTAATATTTATGGCAACCTATAAGGAGACGCAAATTCCCATAGCTAATTTATGTCTTTTAGAATTCCAATGGAATAAAATGCTGTAAACCTTTTTTGAACAAAGCAATATTATGGAAATTCTGTAAAAAAACACAAATGGGATAAACGTCATAAAACATCGCCTTGAGAAATAAATTTAAAACACACTTGAACACAATGTGAACATTTTTCTGAATTACAAAACTAAAATGAATTATTTTCAACAATTCTTAACCACAATTTCAATCTCTTTTTTTTTTGGGAGGTTCAGTATTTTTTTCTTTTGCCTGATGAAGACATAATTTCCGGTCTAGCGATTCTAATGTTTCCGGCCAAGTTAAAATAGTCCGCTTTTCCTTTCCAGAATTTTCTAATCGATTAAGCACTCAAGATGACAATTTTCATCGTTTTAACGAGCCTGTGGAACCTTTTCCAAAAGGAGCGCTTACGGCTCAAAAGATCCGAACGGTAAATGTATAAAAAATGCAGACGACATTTAAATTGCCACTTCGCAATGAATTTCAGAAGATTAGAATTATCTAATACATTAACATTGTTTAATTCAATTTCAATATTTTAATAAGGTCATTTAGGTTTCAAAAAATTGAAAAATTTCGCAATTGTAATACCGGTTGATTAAAAAATGGCAAGCTTTCCTCTTTTACAGGAAATTTAAAAGAGGTTAATAGAATGTAATTAAGCGTTGTATGTGAAATGATCGAAGCAACTTTTTAACTTTACAACCCAACGTTTTCGCATGAAGTATTTTTAATTACTCTTCTTAATGCATGCGTTAATGGAAAATGTAAGAAGGCGTATAAACTTTTGAACCCGGCTACTTATATTTTGTAGGTAACAAGGTTCTTTTCATTTTTTATCAGTTCCATATAAAAATTTCCTCTTAAAGTTTTGGAAGAGAAAACAACTACTGAAGTGCTAAATAAACGAGTTTTAAAAGAAACTTACGTCACAAATACTTAAGTTAAGAGGAAATTACAACATTATAAACTATAAAATATCAGTTGCTCGAAAATCATAAGTACTTTAAAGTTAGTATTTAAGTTTCTAAATATGTTTAGAAATAAGAAAGGGGGAATTCCATTTAGATGAACAACCTCCTATAGATATTTTTATTTTAATTAGGGGGCTCTGCTCTCTCCGCTCTCCAACCCTCGTAAATTACAGGCATCCGTCGTTGTTTTTCTTCTCTAAAAGTTCAATATTTATCAAAAAAAAGAGTGTTTTGATAATAAGATATATAATTATTATGATTTTGTGCAAAAACATATTGTTAATATTATGATAACTTGTATTTGGAAGATAATCAATTGTAGTTGGAAAAAAATTTAAAATTAAGAACACATTAGGAAATTAAGATGAGAAACACAATACGAATTAATAAATTAGAAATGATTTTACTTGTAAAAAATATGTAGCAATAATCTTGTATCATAGTGCAGCTCAAATTGCATATATTATATGACAACACCTAATCATTTTTTTTTCTCATTTTAGTTTATTCTATTAATTTCTGTTGTTTATATTCTGACATGAAGTCAAGCATGAGCTTATCAAATGAATATCTCGAGCGAGGTTAATGTAATTTTCTAGTAAATAATAATAATTTTTTAATAAATAAATAAAATCACTTTTAAGAAAGATTAGTTATTGTGGTGCAACTTAGTATCTTGTAAAAGTTTCTGCAAATTGATAGACGCTGCGGGTCAACACGTCCCAAATTCTCGAAATTATAGAGTCATGAAAAATATTTCAGTAGATAAGGGAAATACCTAGGACAGACAAAATGCAATCAATGAAAGAATTTTTGTTTGCATTTGAAACTACTACCAAGAATTTCGTAAGTTTCAGAGTAAATTCAAAACGCAATTTCACTTAACAATTAAACATTAAATTAAACTTTTATTAATAATTCCGATAAAATTTGCAACCATAAAATTTTTAAACACAAAAACCGCATAAAAATTTTATTTTCATAAAACGCATTCCTTTCAATATTTCAAAAAACAACACGAGCCATAAACCCGTTTCCATTTTCTAACTTACAAAACTTAGTATCTCTAATAATGTTTTGCGACAAGAAAAGTTTCTTAATAGAATGTACCCTAGAATTTAATGTATAAACTTGTTACACCCTAACAAGCTTTGAGCGATGGTAACTTAATGCTATATATCTTTTTCTCAACAGCCCCAGTGAGGAAAAGTTAGGGCTGTAAAAGGTAAAAATCGTAAAACAAAATCATAAAACCCCTTCCTAAAATCTTTTCAAAGAGATCTGTTGAAAAGATACTTTTATTCTTGGTCTTTTCCCTTTCGCTTTAACCTCTATTTATCTTTTGTCCCGAAACACATTTTGTTGCGTGTTTGCAAGTTTTCGCGCGGCTACTTAGAGGTTCGACGCCGAACCAAAAAAGATGAACATCAAAAGAGGCACTAAAAGAAAAATAATAAAAGCAAGAAAAGAAAAGAAATAATGTTTTCCACAGAAGGATGACACTTTATAGAAAACATTTACTTGGAAAATGTAGGAAAATATTTTTAGGAAGTCCTATAAATATTCCATCAAAACATTTTGCTAGCACAAGTTTTTTTTATGTGAATAAATGGTATACTAAGGAGTTTGACTATTGTACTTTAGTCGATACTTAGTATACCATTTACCTGAGTTCGTAAGTAAAGGTTTTTATATGATAATTAAATATTTTGGTAGCAGAATAACGATGATAAGAGCAACTTGGGTTTAATTCATGAACTTATTAGAAAACAATGCATAATTGAGGTTGGAAATCTGTTATCTTAAGATATTATTACTGTTTATGTACACTAATAAAACATATAATATATACTAAGCACTATTATTTATTATTATTAACTACTGAGCATTATCAAAGCTACTAAATACTATATAATAATAATACTGCTTACAAACGATGATTTTCATAAAAATTATATATTTTGGTAAAAACATAAAGATAATAATAACAATATAGATGTGATCGAAGTGATTCTTATAAAACAATGCCTAATAGCGAGAAATTGTATTATTTTAAGATGTTTTATTAATATTTAGTATATACTAAATTTCAAACTCTTTTACAAACAATGTTTTTCATAGTAACTATTTTTTTTTTGGTAAAAACATAAAGATGATAGCATATGGGTGCAATTAAAGGACTGATTAGAAGACAATACTTAACGGGGGGAAATTTGTTTTGTTATCTTGAGATATGAATGTTTAGTATATACTGAAATTCAAGCTATTCCACTTTGGTAGTGATTATAAATAATGATTTTCTCGATTAATAAATATTTTGGTAGCAACATAATGATAATAGCAATATGGATATGATCGAAATGGTTATTATAAAACAATGCTTAGTTGCGAGAAATTTTTTTATCTAAATCATTATTAGTATTTAGTTCATGCTAGTCTTCAAGTTATTGTACTTTGTACTTTGGTAGTATTCATAAACTAGTATTCATAAGATTTTCCTGATAATTAAATAATTTTGTAGCTACATAATTCGACAGCATTTGGGTACAATCTAAAAGCTAATCAGGGAACAATGCTTCATTTGGTAAATTTTTATTATCTTGAAATATTACTTGTGTTTAGTTTAAACTAAAATTTGATTGCTCTTAAAAAGATTGCAATATAACAACAAGTAACAGCATAAAGATAATAACAATGGGGAAATGGCTGAAGTGATTATTAAAAAACAATACTTAGTGAGGGGAAAATTTGTTATCTTGAGATATTATTAGTGCTTAGTATGTACTTAAATTTAAGCTATTGCACACTGGTAGTGATTAAAAACAATGATTTTCATAATTATTAAATATTTTAGTAACAACATAAAGATGATAAAAACAATATGGATATCATCAAAATGCTTAGTTTTAACAATGTGGTATAATTAAGCAATTTGATTATAATCGAAGAGCTAATTTGAAAACAATGCTAAAGGGGGAGAAATTTTGCTACATAAGTTATTAGCTTTTAGTTCATACTAAACTTCAAGTTATTGCACTTTTGTAGTGTTAATAAACAGATTTCTGATAATTAAATAGTTTTGTAACTACACAATTAGGATAACATTTTGGTCTAATCGAAGAGCTGATTAAGAAACAGTAGGAATTGGGAGAAATTTTGTTATCATGAGTTATAATAATTGTTTAGTTCATACCAAAATTTAAACAACTACACTTTAAACTACCATACTTGTTTGATAGTACTACTATGATAATTATGATAATTAAATATTTCAGTAACAGGCCATGAAAAAACAGTTTTTTGTATAGTTGTGAAACTTATAAGTAAATAACAATAAATAAGGACAGATTTTGTTTCAGAACATTTTTTTTCTGTATTCATGGCAAATTTAAATCGTACTATCGTACTTTTAAAAGCTTTCAAAAATGATTTACGCAATATTTCGATACGGGAATAAAATCACCCACTGGAACTGATAGAGGAGATAGCAAATTATACTCATATACTTTAGAAAAAGCTGCCTCGATCCTTTTCGCTTGGCAAAAACTTAAAGTGGCGCAGTATTACATTTGCTAAATAACAGAACAAATAAAAGTACGTAAGATGGTTACTTATTTTCCTTTGGAAAATATAATTTGAATACATCTAATTTGAATAACTAGCTTCGAATAGCTCTGGATAGTGACTCCGTTTCTATCTGACTCTTTTTGTATGCCTGCTTCGCCTCTTCTTTGATATTACAATAGAAATTAAAACATTTTCCTACGTCTTTAAATATTTCAAATCCATATATTATTCCATTTCATTTGATAAGTGAAAGTAAGAAAACCCCTGTATACGGGCAGTGAAAATAAAAACTAAAATTCTATGGTAATTGAAGCATCGTTCTCAGTCCTTAAATATTATGAGTCCCTTTATCATACTATTTCATTTGACTTTCAGATTTTTTTCTTAAAACCGAGGTATGGATTCTAAAAATATATATATTAAGTGCTGTGATTACGTATCATCTTATAAAGAAGTTTAACAGATATATATAAATATCTTTAAACTAGCAACGATATTCTTTATGAAATGAATGATTGAAAATCATCTAGACGAAGAAAACAATTTTACTGCAAAAAACATACGCGCTGTCCAGAGATTTTCCTTCTTGATCTTGTCTTCTTTCAATTACATTTGTATCTTTAATTTCACTCTTTTATAGGTTAAATATAAACGTCAATAAGGCGTGAAGCTCAATTTTGCACTAACGTAAATATCAATTTTCATTTGATTTAAACATATATTATGGCAAACTTGATTAAATCATACGTTTTGAAAGGTACATTTTCATTTAAATAATCAACCCATCCAGTGCCATGTGGGGGAGAAAGAAACACTTCCAAGTCCTCAAGGTCCCAGTTTAAGTACAAGAGAGTACATATTCATATATTTCTGTAACTCTACGTATAGATACGTATACACTAAAATACGTTTACTTACAAAAGTACTAAAGAGTTCGTATACACCGAAGAGCCATTACATTATGACCACCCTCCATCTATAACAATGGGCTCTCCCAGATTTTCATTGTTTCTCTCCCAGGAACAATCATGGGGCACATTAGGACCCATAATCCTCATAGAACAATCCCCGACGTCTGTAAGCTACTTGAACATAGTTACAGACCAGGTTCACCCATTCATGGCAACAGTTTTTTCTGCGGGGGATGGTGTTTACCAACAAGATAATGCACCATGTCATAAGGGTCGAATTCTCATGGATTGGTTCGAGGAACATTCCAGTGACTTTCAAGCCATATCTTGGCCCCTAAATTCACCTGACCTTAATCCAATAGAGCATTTGTGGTCCTGCTTGGAAAATCATATTCGTACTGCCACGCTACCCCCTCGCAATGTGAGGAAATTGCAGGACCAGTTGGTAAGCGCTTGGTACCAGATACCTCAGACTACCTACCAGCACCTTGTGGAATCGATGCCAAGGTGGGTGCTAGCAGTTTTGAGGGCTAAAGGTGGTCTTACATGTTATTAGCAGGGTGGTCATAATGTAATGGCTCTTCGGTGTGCATACTAATATGAGATTTAAATCGAGAGAGCCGTATTGAGATCACCTCCGTGTGATGTTTTGCTATTTGTTTCCGAAAGGCTCTCTTCATCGTGGGCTGTGAAGGGAAAATCGTACGATCATGATTCGGAAGGGGTGAAAATACTTAAAAATAATACACACTCCAAGTATATTTGAAGCTAAATTAGCGTCATTTTTCACGTTCCTAAAGTATAACTGTTTTTCCCCCATTCTTTTCGTTTACTTAAGCATTTATCGACATTTCTGAATAAGAATCTCGCAAGCCATTCCCAATTACATCTATAGATTCTTTATCCTTTTCACCTTTCATAAGAATAGTAGATCATTCTTAATCTAATGTAAGTCTCACGTCACTTCCCAAAGATGAAGGGCACTCTTCCTGATGCCGATTGGAAGCCAATTTTCAATTGATCCCGGAGCCTTTTGCTCATCTGCCTAACAATGGCCGATCACTTTAATCCTCCAGATTGCAGAAATGCTCGGACATTAATCCCATGGGGTGTCTACCCTACTCCTATTTAAGCCATTTAAATAGAGAATATCTTCTCTGTGACTTTTGGCTTGCTGTTGCGCTCACCAAACCAACAAAGGTAATGGCCAAGGTGGGGATGGGAAAGAGGCCTGTAATCCTTAATGTCGGCTTAGATTAGTCGGCTCGTTTCTCATTTGTGCCGAAGTAACTAAGTGTGTATGTGTGTTTGTATTGTCTGGAAAATGAGAGATACGCGAGAGTTTTGATGAGAGCCACGGGAGTCTAAAGAGCAAGGCATTTCTGTAGAGGGCTTGGATGCTCTAACGATTTAAAGTCACTAATGATGCCAAGAGGGCTGTTTTGACGACGGGTTTTCAGCCAATTTAGTTCCGTAAGTAAATAAATCCGGAATTAAGTTTGACAATAATTGTTGGGATTACTCATTGTGTAGCCTTTCCTTTGAGTTTATATATAATATTTACGAGTTGAATAAGGACTTTATTTTGACGTATGTGATCATTATACATTTTGCATCAGTTAATAAAGAAATGATACTCTCAATCAATTATTTTATTTAAAATATTTCCGTCAAATATCAGATATTAATATCGCATCTTTTTTATTATTTGGCAAAAAAAATCTAGCAAAATTACCGTACTGTATCGCAATAAAACTTCTGGTTAGGAAAAAAATGAAGTCTGGTGATAATAACTAAAATATACTGTATTTGAACCATTCACTTGGTAATGTTTCCGGTAAGATGGTAAAGTTTAACAGAAATTCTTTTCCAAAATTTTCACTATTTACAACACAATTAGTAAGAAAACTGAAAAATAATTTTAACAGAATAAATACTATTTATGCCATACTTCAAAGTATCGCCATAAAATTACCGAATTTTATCACATACTATCAAACTATATTTCATTGTTTTTTTCTAAAATAACTAACTTTACCAAATTCAACTACACATTAATTTACTTACATTATTAAAATTACTAACGCTCATCGGAATAAATTACCAAACTTTTTGGTGTTCCCATGGAACCAGAAGCACGATAAATTTCACCATATCCTGATAGTTTTTATCATAAATTTTTTCTCAGTGCAATACTCTCAAACTTAAAATCTAAAATATCCTAGTAAAATATCATTTATACTTGTTTCTTGGTATATGTTTATTAGGTGAAATGTGAACAAGAACATGCTTTAACGTTATGCTGGGCATTTATAATTTTGTTCGAAAATATTAAAACGTTGCTAACATGTAACAGTGATGCTAAATGTCGAAAATTACAAAACATAAACTTACGAGAAGTTCTAAAAATAAATTTTCAGACTTTTATGTATTCATATATTTTTAAATTCATATAAATTTATTAAATATATAATTAAATGAACGAACTCATTTAAACTGTGTGTAACGAAAAATTATTTTTGAGTAGTGTTATTAGAGTTTAAGAAACCAAAAGTAACTGATTTGGTAATACATGCTGTCTCTAAAAAAACTAAAAAAACATTTGAAAACGAAGGTTGTATGAAATTTTTGCTAAAAAATGATCCCCGTAGGCTGATGACTTATTTCTATAATCGTCTTTAAAAAGGGACGCAAGGCAATCTTAATATTTGCTGTAATATCAAAATTAATGTCGTTCGGATCATATTTATGAAACTTTTTTTAAAAAATTTTAAAAAAATGCTTGCATTGTTATGAGTTTTTCATAAGGCTTAACCCTGCAAAAATTATACAAAGAACGTTTTCAAATCCTCAAATTTAAAAACATTAGAGCTGTTGTTTTTAATTTTTGCTTCAACTGAAAATATAATGCTTCAATTTTTAAACTGTTTGGTTAATTTCGAATAAAAGTGTACATACTTCAATCTCTGTACATCATTTTTGCAATTAGCATTTTAAATACTTAAAAGTCAATATTTTATTTTCTTAAAACGAAATTGTGAAATTGATCTAAAAAACTTTAATGCGAATTTCGTTCAATTTTGTTTAACGATTTTTTTTTTAACATATCACTTGAAAATTGAAGAGAAGTTGAGCAAAATGATCATGAACAAGCGAAAAGTTTCAGCAAAAAAGTTTTCAGCATCACTTGAAGTTCAATATTAGACAAAACCTAATTCAAGTCTAATATCGTTAGTCTTAACTTATTATAAATTTAGATTTTTTTTACCTAATGATATTTTTTTTTCTAGATATTAATTATTAGCTAGATTTTTTTAAGAAAAATCTTATTTTTTTATAACTTGAAGATTTTATATTTTCTCTTAATTATTTTATCTAATTAAATTACATATTTTTAAAGATTTTAAACTGCATTAGTTTAAAAGTTGACAATTTTAATTTTAAAGATTTTATTTTAAGGATTTTAAATTGCATTATTTTTTAATTATTAAAATTTTTCGTGTTTTTTGTGGCTTTTTTTTTTTGTCTTGGATCATTAGCTCTTCAATTTTACGTGATCATTAGCTCTTAAATTTTAAAATGCTTTTAAAATTAAAAATTAACTTAATTTTAATTAATTAAAAAAAAAATTTTCAAAATTGAAAATTTCAAAATCTTAGCTTGAGTTTTTTTGAGACTCAACTGAGAGTAAAAATTTTATACATTAAAAGATAATTAATTGCTTTTTCTAATTAATAAAAATGTTCGTGATTCTGATTATTTTTATTTCTTAGATTCGCTTATACAAATATGTTTCTTAAAAAATTTAAATTCTACCGACATTAGCCCTTATATGTAAAAAGAAAATTAAGATCAAAAATTGAGATTCTCGTAACTAATTAAAAATTGAATTTTTCTATTAATCTAAATTCCAGATTTTTTAATTAATTTGAAGTTGAAATTTTTCAAAATTTAGTTTAAGTTTTTTAGAATCATTCTAATAGAATAATTGGAATTTTCTAAATATTAAAGATGTTCGTGATGCTGAAGATTTCTGTTACTTGATCCGTTAAGAATTGGAATGCATAGCATTTTACTTAAAACATAAAAATATTGTCAATAATCACTCTTAAGATTTAAAAAATCTTAAAATTAAAATTCTTGTAATTAATTAAAAATTAGATTTTTCAATTAATCTAAATTCAAAATATTTTATATAATTAAAAATTGAGATTTTTGAGAATTATAATTTGAGTTTTACTAAAAAAAAAATTTAATTTTTCATCAAATTAAAGATAAATAATTATATTTTTAATGCATTCTAATAGAATAATTGCATTTCCTATTTATTAAAAATGTTAGTGATTCTGAAGTTTTCTGCTTCTTTATCCGATAAAAATTGAAATACATATCACGATTATTAAAAACATAAAAAATACTGCCGACTTTAGCTCTTAAATTTAAAAAAAAAACTTCAAATGAAAAATTAAATTTTTTATAATTAATGAAAAATTAATTTTTCTGTTCTAGTTAAATTCGAAATCCTTTAATTATTCAAAAATTGAGAATTTTGAAATTTTTAATTTGTGGTTTTCTAAAGAAATCTTAATTTTTCATCAACTCAAGGATAATTAATTACATTCTTAATATATATATATCTATGCTTTCTAATAGAATTATTGCATTTCTTATTTTTAAAATCGAAGACTTCAGTTCTGCGATTCTGAAGACTTCAGTTTTTTTAAAATTAAAATTCAAAACTCTTATAATTAATTAAAAATTAGATTTTTCAATTAATTTATATTCAAAATGTTTTAGCCAATTAGACATAGGGTTCTTTTAAGAATTTAAGTTTGAATTTTTCAAAAAATCTTAACTTTCAATCATTTTAAAGATAATAAATTGCACTATTTTTTATTGTTTAAAATGCTCGTGATTTTAAAATTTCTGTGACGTTGATCTGCTTTAGAAAGTTATATTTTAACGTACAAGAGTGAACAACAAAGTAAACATTCGTATTTTGAAGGGAAAAAATCCTTTTGTTCTCCTTAATAAACGATAATCTTCTTTTATTGGCTCAGTACTTGATTCAAGATAAAAACAAACTTAATATACTATATATATTTTTTATTAACAAAGTAAAAGCGTGCTAATGGTGGACAACAAAATATCCGATACTTAAAGAACAAAGAATCATTGAAGGAGAAATTCTAAAAAAGAACAATCTTCCCCGCGAGAACCCGGCCGGAATAGAAAACTCAAATGTGTAGAAAAAAATTCTATGTAAGAAGAAGATTTCGATATGATTTTCTCCGTTATTTGTTCACTTCTTGTGTTCTTGCACTTTACTATATCTAAAAGAAAAAAGGAAAAAAAGAATACTTCAATAACGAGTCTCTAACTTCCAAGAGGTTTATGGGAAAAAACAAAATACAATACAACAAAAAAAATACTTCGAAAAAGAAAAGTGGAAACTGATATTTTCTCAAAAGCGATACAAGTCAGACGTGTATTCGCGAAAGGTAACTTTTGAAAATTTGAGAAAAGTCTTTTTTTTTTTTTCTGAAATTCTAAACTTGTTTCTAATGGTAGATATTTAGTTTCCAGTCAGAAATAAATCACGGAACAACAAAAGAGCTCCGAAACCTTTGAATTCTTTTTTTTCCTTCAGAAAATATAATAGAGAGGAAAAGAATAATCTAATAATATACAGCATTGTAGTATTTAGATACTGAGCTTCTTGTGTAATTTTTCTTGCGATTTTTTTTAATGCTAAATATGAGGTATACAATAATGAAGGTGTAAGTTATATCATTTTCAAAAGTTGTCAAATCTCATTATTAATTGCTCCTTGTGATTTTTAAGTGAGCGTTTAGAGTATAAACGCATTTATATGCGGTTTCAAAATGCCTTTCTTCGAAATCCTGGTATGAAAATGGACAATGAAATGAAATATGGAATGAAAATGGATTCCTTCTTGTGTTTGTACTAAACATTTTTTGAAGTGTATATAGTATTGTATGTATACGACTTAAAACTATTTATTAATAAAGTACAAAATTGAAATATTGTTAATAAAGTATATTTTCTTAAGACACTAATATAAGTCGCATTGCTTCATGGGATAGAGCTTTCGTCTGCCAATGAGGTAATCCAGATTCAAATTTCTAAGGGTGGTAGATCAAATTCTGCTCTCGGTTTGCACTAACCCCAGTGTTGACGTAAAATTTCTTCAGTGGTAGGCGAATCATGGGTTGGAACCTCCTTGCCATCGGGCTAAACGAGGGATGTTTTAATGATTTTTCTTTCCATGTAACGCAAATGAGGTTTGTTCCATTAGAAAATCCTCAACGAAGTCTGGTTTCTCACAATGCTTGATCTAGAAGTGCCCTTGTCATCTGGATTGGGTTCAAAATAACAAGGACGAGGAGTTGAATATTGATAGTCATACACTCAAAATTGGGTCGACTGTTCAACACCTTTGATAAAATTAAAAAATAAAGTACTCATTTAATTTTCCTTGTTTTTAAAAGAAAAATCTCACTATTTTCACCGAGAAAAAAAATTATGGTCAAATTACCGTACTGTATCGTTATGACATTTCGATTAAAAAAAGGAGAAGGAGACACAGAAACATGATTTTGGTTCATAAAAACAAAATGCACCGCATTCAACCCTTCAGTTGATAATTTTTTCTTTCTTGTGGGATAGGTTTTTAATGAAAGTTTTGGTTTTCAAAATTATAGTTTTTATTATTATATATTTAATGAAAAATGCAAAACCAAAAAGTTTATTTTACCGAATGAATGGGTTTCTATGCCATGCTCTAAATTATAGTGATAAAATTACCAAGTTTTATCATATTTACTATCATAAAATTATATTTTATTGTTGATTTTATCAAAGTCATTGCCAAAGTGCTTCGGTAAAAACTACATACATTTTCAGTTTCACACCCAATACTCTATAAAATTTTACTTCTCGAGAGTAAGAAGAAAAATCATCTAACGAGTTTTCCAAGGTACTCAACAATTTTAAGTTCCATTAAGGAAACAGATTTTTTCTTCTAATTTAGCTTCTACTGTTTAAAAAGAATTTGTTCTGAAGCCTACTTGTTTCAAACTGTAAATTGTACATAACTTATATGTATTTTAGTTGTTTTGTTCCAAGTCTCATTTAGAAATATTGTAACAAATGTACCGACTCACTAAACACAAATTTCTAAAGAAATGAATAAAATTATAAAATATTTTAAGCATTTACAATGTAAAATATACATCGGAGATTTGATCATTCCGTAAGTTCAAACAACTCTATATTTTCTTTATGTAAACATTTATGTACCTGACGAGAACCGAATAGCAACAAAATATCAATCTTCTTTCATTATCTTCTATACCTAAATCCTATTTAGAGGAAAATACGTCTTCAGCGTAATTAAGGCTCCATCGTAATACGAAATTATGCTTTTTTGTGAATAATACGCTATTTTTATAACTGCTGTGAGTTTGCGACTGTTACTTGTGACTTTCAAGTTTCAGCACTGTCTACACTTATTTTAAAAAATGGAACAAAATGTCAATACGGAGAGAAGCCACAGATTTGTGAAAAAGAAAAGCGTTTGTGGTCTAATTTTTTAATATTTAAAAACTTACTAGAATGCTGCATTACCTGGGCTCATAAAAATTTGCAAAAACTGAGAATAAGTCAGAGATTTTGATTATTTTCCTCTAGGTGGGAAACTGTCGCCAAATTGGAGATTTTTAAAAAAGTTTGATAACTTTTACAGTATTTAAGCTGTT
Organism: Parasteatoda tepidariorum; assembly: GCF_043381705.1. Taxonomy (NCBI): domain Eukaryota; kingdom Metazoa; phylum Arthropoda; class Arachnida; order Araneae; family Theridiidae; genus Parasteatoda; species Parasteatoda tepidariorum. The sequence goes on from NC_092207.1 coordinate 94,821,668, forward strand.
TGTTTGTTCTAAAGCCCAGATAATTCTCCACTACAAGATGATATTAAAATCATCACATTGCTTCATGCGTAAGGCATTTAAACTATGGCTCTTTTATTTCACAGGTGACTGAGCTTCGAAATACAACGTTAAAAAAGCAGAATTTAACAAGACTCGTTTGCTTTAAACTATTGAAACTTATTACAAACAACCAACATATTAACTCCTTCAGTAGTTTCTTGAATGGCAGACCTGAATTGATTTCCATAATATTTCATTAAACCGCTAGGAGCACTAAACTTCCAAAATTTAAGAAAATGTGTATTAATAAACGTTTATATGGGACCGCACTTGAAACACAAATATCAAAATGCAAACAATGAACTGAGTAACTCCTTAGTAGCTTCCTAACTGTCAAACTTGAATTGATTTTTACAATATATCATCTAACAGCTAGAAGAACTGAACTTCTAAAAAAAACTGTTTGTTAGTTCCGGTTGATAAAATGCATATAAATTATTACAAAATGAATGTTCTTATCGCCGCACTTCTTATTCATAAATCTATTACTCACGTAACGCTATTCTTCCTCATTTTTCGGTTATTAATTCATTCAACCCCTTTCTTAATCAGATGTCATTCATCAGGGTTTTTTTCTTTTTTTCTTTTTTCTTTCAACCCCAAAGAGGCATTTATTAGAAAGGGAAGCGCGGAAAGGGGGGGGTAAAGAATTTGTCGGAGTGAACGAGTTGATGTATAGACAGAGATCACGCCAGCAATTAATATTACATGGAATGAGCGTCGATGGGGAAAAAAAAGAAAATAAAACGATCGAAGAAAGGTCATGTGAATAAAAAAAGGTCTGGACTATAAACCCCGATTTAAACTTTATCAGGTTTTTAGGGCTAAATAACACACACAATTGCAAGTAACGAAGGAAATTTGAAAAGGATGATTTCAATAGATTGAAATAATTATTGCAGAAATATAGTTGCACTAAACTTTTTTTAATTTATCTTCAAATTATTTGGAAACTATTTTCGCAGGAAGGAACATATTCTTCTATATTTAATGTTTCTCATTTTTATATCTTAGAACCTTCGTTGTTATAACCTCCATTGATTATTTATAAAAATTATTAAATATAATCTTAAACTGTTGCTCACTCTTTTCAAAATTTTGCAACACCGACAACATTTTTATGTAGTTAAATTTGCAATATATTGTTTTTCTTAACATTCTTCGTACAGCAACACAGTTTAGAAAATTTTAAAGAAATATGTAAATGCATAAATAATAAAATTAAAGAATTATGTGTATTTTTCTTTTAACAAAATAAAGTAATGAGAATTTTTATAATATACAGCTTTTAATATTTTATTAACAACCTATAACAAAGGAGATTATTTAATTTCATCGGAACCGAATAATGTAAAAATTTATTTTTTTTTCATCTGCAGTTCTGAAACTTTTCTAACTAAAGTTTTATTAAACTTCTTATTTATATTTATTTTAAACGTGTTCCATTAAATTAAAAGTACGATTTAAAAAATGTGCACCTTGTTTTCTAAGGCTGCCTCTTTGTTTTTAAAAAAAAAAAAATATCTCCCAAAACATTTTGTTCCAAATATTTCAGAAAATTGAATAATTAGCTTCTTTTTGCCTTAAAATGTTTAAAAATGTCACCCTCAATAAGGTAAAACAGCGTTTTACGCTAATAGGAACTTATCGTCCATTCTAAGTCAATTACGAGATTCCTTTTGGAACTAAATTTAAAAAGACGTCTATTGAATCTTTGCAAAATTCTTTAAATTATTTAGAATTTTAAAAAATTTAACTTTCTTAAAAAGAACTTTAAGAAGTGTTAGGCTTTTAAGAAGTACTTTTCATTGTCTGAAATGAGAATCATTTCGTGAAATTCATTATTGTAAAACTCAATTAGCAATGGTTCATCTTATTGTTTGAAAGAAACCTCATTATCTTTTACTAAACTAAATATCTGTTATAAGTAATCTAGTTTAACTTGTGAATAAAAAATTTATTAAGCAATGTTTTCGATTAAAAAAAGCGAACAAATGGATAATATTTATTTCGTTTTCCAAATAGTTTAAGAAAACTCTTACATCTATAAGTTTATTAATTCCATAATAATAGTAAAATTTTAAAGACTGATTTAACTAATTTAACTAAAGAGTTTAACTAATAGATGAAGAAATTATTCTAAAGACTTTTTCGATTTGACCAAAAATGCAAAAAGTGAAAGGATGAGCTCAAACTTAAACAAAATGCTCTAACAACTGTCATTACTAAACGAATAGGACATTATTTTCCTGATTCCGGCTATAGCACCCCCCTCCTCACCTTATTTTGATAGTTTAAAATTCAAATCCATCATTAAAAAGGTATGTTTATGTGATGCCACAATTGGCATTACATATTTGTTTTCTATCCTTTTAAAATATCTTTCATAACTTAAGCTTATTTTTATTAATATAATTACTTTTAAAATAAGTCAAAGACTTAATCTTTTGAAATGAATATAAAATATTTTTTCTTCTCTTATAGATCAATGTAACGGATATTTTTTATTTCATTAATAATGCAGACTTATTAATTCACTGTCGTCTCTAATCGAAAACAAAAATCTATTTATAACTTTTTATTCTATTCTAACCGCTAAATGTTTCAGTTGCATGGTTGTAATAATTCTCATAAATTTGCTGGCGACTCGTGATCGCCAAGGTGTTCTTTTAAACCCAATATTGATATGCTGGTTGGCTTTGTTTTGGCTATGGTATACTTTGATTATTCGCCAATTTTGGATCTCCTACTCATACTTTCTCTGTCCGTTAGGAATAAACATATTCACTTTTAATTTCAAAATTGTGGAGACTGGGAGCCTCCACAATCCTTTCGGGCCTCCCCAGTCTCAATTTCCAACCTTCAGAAATGATATTCTGGCTATATGATCTCTCAGTATGAGGGTATTCTGATTTAATCCCTTTGGGGGATTTATTTATTTCTTTTTTTTTTTTTTTTGAATGAGGAAATGGCCATTCTCTATATTACCAGTTATGCTTGATAAAATCTAAATTTCACTAAACAATTTGTATATTCTTTCCTGGAGACTATAAAGTTATTTTCTACTATACAAATATTGGCGGCTACTAACGGAGAACAACCTCCACCATATTTTGTTTAAAGAAAGTAACTTTTCGTGTCTGATACCGCTATTTAAGTAATACATTCAAACCCCACTATAGTGAACATGGTTTATAGTGAACTCCCGAATATAGTGAACGAAATGTTCACTCCCGTGACCTGCTATACACATATAATATTATTTTTCGTGGGTATAATGAACCAAAAGAAGAGAGGAAATTGGATATTGGGAACTTTTTCTGCCCTCGACTGATTTTTTTTCTTCATTTTTTGGTATTTTTGAAATTTCTACATAAAAATACATATACTGATTTTTAAAACCAATTATTAAGTGGAATGTAGCCATAAATTTTTTTCTTGTTTGCTTCTTTTATCTCAGTTTCCTATCCCTAAATAAAGACCATCTCTAAATGTTTTTGTACGATAGACGAAGAGTAATAAAAAATAAAAGTTAACACATTTTTTGTTACTAGATATTGTTTTCTAATCATTTTTGTATTTCTTTTTATTCGACATTTATTTAAATAATTCGTAATAAAAGGGAGTAGTTTGGAAAAGTTAGTTAAAATTGTTTGCAGTATGGATATAGTGAACTCCCGGTTATAGTAAACCAAAATTTCGGTCTCTTGTAGGTTCACTGTAGCGGGGTATGACTGTAGTTATCACTAATTTGTAAGCATATTTGAAATTAATCCTTTGATCACTTGAGACTAGTATGTTCAAATTTGATCATTCGAACAAAAGTTATTCCCGGAGTTATCTTACACATATAAAAACAGCTATATCCCATGCAAATAATATTGCTAAATTCAGTTTCAATTTCTATAATTTATAATAAAGAATTTTAATTTCTAACCATCGAAAATTAGAACTTCAGCATTAGCATCACATTTTTAATACTGAGAACGTTTTATTTTTGATTCTATGCATTCTTTCTATTTCGATATATTTTTCTCTATAACTAAAGATACATTTCACTTTGCTGTTTCCAGTGAAGAAAAACTCCAAATAAAATCAATGTAAAATATACAGCCATTATTTGAATGAAACTTTTTTTATCGGCATTATTATATAAAATGTATGCTTTTATTTCAAAAAGAAAAATTATGACAAGAACTTAAAAAATTTAAATATAATACGAACTTTTACACAGAATGCTTACAAGAATTGACGAAAAATCTATCTTTAAAATAAGCGGAATGGAATCAAGAAAGAAATTTACTATGGACTGAAAATTTCCTCCTGAAGTAGAACAAAATTTTCCTTTATCTGACATACGCCACAAGTGAAATTCGATTATATGTGGAAGAAAAAAACACTAAAGTTGAAGCAATTATAGGACAATTGGAAATCCCACCGCATTTTCTCACTTCTTTTCTTTTTCCACGTCTTCTCCACCCTTCCCTTTACTTCTTTCTCAGTTCTACAGAATCGAAAGGCTTTCATCAAGCAATTAACGAAGTTGATGCCAGTTTCCGATATGATATATATATAACTGTGAGAACTGAGCCTTTGGGGCGTTAACTCTTGAGCTCGTTATGTTTGAACAACTCAGGAGTGAAATTAGATTTTTTTTTGTTTGCTTTTCCCTTATAGTAGCTTGTCAAAGTTTTGTATTCATAGTGACACAAGCAGGAATTGTTAGAACTAATTTGTTCCAAGCTATTAACGGTAGGATTAAAATAATAGTTAATTTTAAGAAATTAAGCAAAGTAGTCTTTAAATGAAATCGTAATAGTTTTAACAGCATTATATCAAATGTGATTGAATTAAACACCTTGCACAGTATTAAAATTATGCAATCAAAATGTTTCATTTTCTATCTGAAAGTTTTAGGCTTACTTAGTTTACTACATAATTATCAAAATATCTAAATAAAGACCAAAACGTTGATTAAGATGAAAATATGCGGTTCATAAATTTAAAAAAAAACATCTTTTGGCAAGCATATAACATATAACGTAAAAAATTATGTATCAAATTACGTAAAAAGTACCGGCATTCAGGGTGCAGGTACTTTTTACAGTAAAAAACAATTTTTAACGAAACAAAAAATCTTTTAAACAGTAATTTTTACAGCAATAATTACCTTAAATCACTGAAAAACTCCAATTAAATAAATATTACTGTAAAAACTACGGTATGAAATTTTACTTTAAAAATGGATTTCAGATTATAATGAATTTTACGATTGCTGCACTAAGGGTACAAGTACTTTTTACCGTAATTTCATCCGAAATTTCCCGCAGTTAATAAACAACAATTATTGAGAAGAAATCATCGGGTTTCGTTAGTGGCAGTAAACAGGGGATTTGTACTGCTTGCTGATATTACCACAAAAATAACTGTATAACATCTTTCGATAAAAATAGATTTTACGAAAAATGAATTTTACAGATGATGCACCCAAAGTGCCAATATTTTATACCTTATTTGGTCCGGAATTTTTTTACAGTGTATTTAGTACAACTAAGTTCCCGCCTTTTTTATAATTTTAAAATTCCGTCCGCATTTACATTCTTTTGCTTTTATGCTTTAAATTATTTGAAAGAGGATTTTTTTTACTGGAATCTATGTTTCACTTTTTTTTTGTTCAAGTAACTTCATGTTTATTTCCAGATCATTAAAAAGAAGTGTCAAATTGAGAAAAAAAATCAGCATTTTGACAGCTCCTTCTCTTCGGTTTTAATAAAGATTATAAAGTTACAAAAATAGCTCGTCATATTTATCTATGTATGGGAGAGGGGACCATATCTGAAATAACCACTCTTGATAAAGTTCGCATAGTTCGGTACTATGAGGAGAGATTAAACCAACTTTTGCACGAAAATTTGCATCAAACAATAAGAGAACTGGTTTTAAAAAATACAATGATCTCTCACTTTAAACTTTAAAAAAAAATAAGATGGCAGAACTTAGTTGTTAATCTAGTAAATACTTAAATACATTATCTTACGATACAAAAAATAATATTAAAATTGGCCTGAGTAAATATAGACTAGCATACAAATAAGGGATTACATCACAACTCTTGACTGCATCCTGTAAGTAAAAGGTGATACTTCATAATCGTAAAAAAAGACACTTAATATTGTAAACATGGCAAATCATCAACTATTGAGTCAAACACATCTATTTTTCGATATAATATGGTAAATATTCTCAGCTAGAAGATTGAAACAAGGGCAACACTGTGTAATCGGCAAGAAAATGAGTGGTATGGTAATTTTTTGCTCTTAAATTCACATTTTAGAATCTGGAAAGAGGGATGATAGCAAACAATGCACTTCTTGCAGCATTCCACAAGGGTTCAATAGGATTCATACATGACTTGTGATGAATGTTCTTTTTCCAGAAAGTCATCGCCAAGTGTAGCTATGTATGGTCCCATGTAAACTTATATTTAAAAAAAATTTCGAAAGCTATTTTTGACTATTATATCTGGCATTTTTGCAATAATAGACCACACAAGACATGGCCATTAAAAATATATTAATAGCCATATGGTTCGCTGTTTCAGATATTGACCGAAATTAAAACAATTAGCAAATGATAACGATACTACGTTTGGATATAAAAATAAACAATATTATGATATAAGTTAATGCTTCTTACTTTTAAACATAGTGGATCATACTGAACAAAATCATAGTTCAACCTAATATTTTAACAAAGTAGCAGCAACTTTGCGTAAAAGTATCGAAATTATAATCTAACTTCAAGGGGAATTTTGAGAGTATCTATAAAGTTTCTTCAGAAACAATATCTTGCTTATAAAAAAATTTGGGGAAACAATAATTTTGTTTAATTCAATCGCATTCATGAGCCAAACATCCCTTGGACAAGACAAGGACAAAAAAATTCTGGCAAAATTTACGGTACTGCATGATAATAACATTTCTGTTTGTTTGCTTTTTAAAAAAAACATAATTTTGGTAATAAAAAAAAAATAATCTGAAATTATGCCATATGGTAATCATTCCTTTCATATGAGAGTGGTTTATTGAAAATTCAAATTACAGTTCTTATTACCACACGTTTAGTAAAAAACACAAAACTGAAGAAAAAAAATTAGTCAAATAAATTATTCTTATGCCATAATAAAATTATCAACATTTGCCCTATTTACCAAATTTTAAGACTTATTTTAAAACTTTATCCTTTTTGTTACTTTTATCAAAAGCATTACTAGTGCTTTGGTAAAAATTACCAAGTGTTTTGGTGATCTCCTAGAGCCAGAAACGTGAGAATTTTTTCTATATTCTGGTAGTTTTGACAAACACATTATTCTCAGTTAAATGATGGAGGGGGGGAATTTGAAACTCAGCTGCAAACATTTATTTAAAACAATAAATTACTTAAATGACCTCCGATACAGAAAACTGTTCTTAATTTGAAATATTCTAATAATCTTAGGAATTAGTCTGCTGCATTAAGTAAGAAAAATGTCTGAAATTTCAGCACTGAAATAAGGTTAGACTTGGCAACCTAACCTTAAAAAAAAAAAAAAAAAAAAAAAAAAAAAAAAAAAAAAAAAAAAAAAAACATCGTTAAAATTAACCATGACTTTCCAAGCACTAAATATTTTAAGTTATAAGAAACGAAACATGTAAGACAATATCATGATCATGGTCTACTGAGAATAAAGAATAATCAAAACTAAAAGAATATAGTAAAACTTACCATGTTTTTGGCCCTAAGAAAACACCAAAATCTTGGTGATTTTTACCAAAGTGCTTTGATAAGGATTTTGTTAAAATTAGCAATAAAACATGATTTTTTACTACGCGATAAAAATTGATAAATGGGGTACAATTTGGGTATTTTTATCATGATACTTTAGAGCATGGCATAAATACCTATTAGTCATTTTGTACGGTACAGTTTTATATTGTTTACTAAATGTGGGTTAATGAGAAGGAACCATTACCATATGAATAGAAAATTATCAAATGAATGTTTTAAATACCGTATATTTTGGTTTTATTAAACAGAATTATTTTATATTACAAGAAATTACGTTATCTTACAGTGAGGTAATTTTTTTTCAGTGCAGAACCGTAATTAATGCAGATTATTTTAACCAATTTATTAGTTATTTTAATGCATTTAGATAAAGTACTAAGATATTTCAGACCTATTGCAATCTTTAAAAATTTATTAATAAAAATATATTAATAAGCTTCATGCATTATGAGTGTGACAAAATGGGGGAATCGTTCTCTGCACTAAAACTCAAAAAGATCTTAATCACTGTTACGCAATTAAATACAAATATTAATATATATATACATATATATATATATAAAATTTTATGTTTATATATAGTAACATTTTTTTTTTAATTTAAAAATTTGTTTTCCTAAAAAATAATTTCATTTTTACGAAACACTTGGTTTAATAAACTGTCTGCGAATAATTAAATTAGTGAAAGTTTCAATATTTTGAACTTTTCAAAATACTGGCATTTTCTTCCATTTTGAATTCTATTAGCTACTCTCATTACATTAAAAGGAAACTTTTATTCTCTAAAAGCGAGATTTTTAAAAGATCTCTTCAAATACTTTTAAAAACAATGTTTTTGGGAAAAGGGTATTCTTATCAAATTTACTAATAGCCGGTTACTTCAAAGTATTAAATCCTTTTACGTATATTTAAAGTTTTGAAAAAGACTTTGTTAGCTTCAATACCTATTTACCATAATTTTAAATAAACTTTTTGAAATATTATTCCCCTTTCGCATACTTTAAATATATTTCTTTGAAATGATAAACCAAATATTTCCTTTAAAAAAAGGAATAAGGAAAAGTGCATTATGTTAAGAAAATCGCATAAAAGACGTCTGAACTAGGATCAATTTTTGTTTTGCTTGTTTCATACATAATAGCTTGAAGTATTACGATTAATATAAAATGTTAATACTCTATACAAAAATACCAAAAACAAATTAACAATTTCATTATAAGTATAATTAAAAACATATTTTTTAATGAATCTGGTGATAAAAGTCGAAATTATTTTTTTAAGGATGCTTTTAATAAAATAGATTGTTGAAGCCATAACCTTCATGATCCTCTGATCAACAATGGGCTGTTGTGGGAATATTTTATAATAAAATAAGAGTTTTTGAAAAGTTTTTCCTTAAATTTACTTTGCACATTTTAATTTTCCCAATATTTCAATATATTGATTACAATTTTCCTAATATTTCAATGTATCGATTACAATTTTCCTAAGATTTCAATCTCTCGACTATAATTTTCCTAATATTTCAATATACAGGTTACAATTTTTCTTGCATTTTAAAATATTGATTATAACTTTACTAATATTTCAATATATCAATACAAGTAAAATGATCTGACAAAAAAATATCAATGTTAATGATAAGGGTGCGGTGAAAGTCTAAACAAGACAGAAAACTTTAATATATCAACAGAGTTTTACAGTACACTGAGAAAAAAAGGTGCCGTATAAACTATCGGAATATAATAAATTTCACCGTGTTTCTGGCTCGATGGCAGAACCAAAAAGATCGGTAATTTTTGTCAAAGCTCTCAGCCAATTAATGTGGTAAAATGAACAAAATATAATTTTATAATATGAGATAAAATAAAGTAAATGTGATCAAATTTTATAACTTTATCTTGATACCTAAGAGTATGGCATAAAAATCCTTCGGTTCGGTTCATTCGGTTAATTACCTCTCGGTTACGGTTTACTCTTCATTTTTATATTTTTTTACTAAATATGTAGTGTATTAAGAACCGCATTTTTAAAAACTTGAGTTTCTGGTAAACCATTACCATATGAATAGAGAAATTTAAAACTGAATGGCTTAAATACCATATATTTCAAATTTTTTACCAGAAATGTCATTACTATATAGTAAGGTAATTTTGCCAGATTTTTTTTCGATTGGAATACTTTACCTAACAAAACCAAGCAAAGCTATTTTATGTAAGACAAAGAAACAGTATTTTTGCATTGGTCAGTATACATTATAAATCTATACACAACAGGAACGTTCTGTCAAACGAAGCAAAAGCAAAACAGTTCAGGAGATAACCCTTTCTAATTTGCAGGAAAAGGATGCAATTTTTCTATTACATTGTTTTTTTAAACTGTGAACTATCTGAACAAAAACCATTGAAACACTTGATTTTAATGTGAATTTAAAGTTTTAAATGTGAATTTTATTCCTAACTTATCTGATTTCACGTGTTTTATGTTTCACTTATCCAAGTATTCCTTAAACTTTTATTCTTGAAAATTACACCTTAAACTTCGTGTTCTTTGTCAAGAATTGACAGAAATGGACAGGAAAAGTAAAGCTTGTGATGTCACCCACTAAACAAATAATGAGCAACTTGAACGTAATTAATGAGTTAAATGTAGTAACAGAGTACGGATCGTATAAATTATTGTGTTCAACAGATTTGAAGCAAATTATGCGATTACATTAACATAGGGCAAGGTTTCGATTAGTGGACCGACACCTTCATCAATGCCATCTCCTTGTACTAGAGTTATTGAAAATATTCGACTCCTGTTGAATTTTTGCTGAACTTAATGAAGTTTTCAAATCAAATCGACATTTTGACAGTGAGTTAATTCACATTCGGAATCAAATTTCTGTACGAAAAAGTGTAAGTTTGTATTTTCTTAAATAATTTTTCCCTGTGAACAAATAATAGATGTCAGTAAGACTTCATTAGTGTTTTAATTGTTACGGATAATATTTAAAAATATGATTAATTTGAATTATTTAGCGATCATATCAGTGATGTATTTATTCAATTCCTACAATTAATTCACACTCTCCCTATATATCTTGTTCAAATTTTCAATCGTTAATAAAATACTTTTCATTCATTTACTCAAGTTCAAATACATTTTTTTAAACTTGTAGTGGATGACACTTGATATCAATAAAATATTAATTCATTTACTAACTACGGATGAGATAAAAATGAAATGGAATTTTCTGATTAGTTAAGTGCTAGTCATTATTTTAAATTTTACTATATGTGATTCAGTTTTTCACTTGTTTCAAAAGTAACATCAGTAGGTAATAATTTCTAAATTATATCTCTATTTGACCAAAAACATAGTTTATTGCTCACGTTTAAATATTTAATTATTTTATATCCGCTGTGTCAGATAAATTCAATAAAGAACATTACGTGGTATCACGTGTGGTCCACGTCACCAAATTTATGCTTTAATAATTGTCTGATACCACGCCCCTTTTTTTCCAATTCCTGCTATTAGTTCACACTCTCCCTACATATATATTTTATATATCTTGTCCAAAATTTCAATCATTAATAAAATACTTTTTATCCATCCATTCCAATTCAAATACATTTTTTTAAACTTGTAGGGGAAGATATTTGATGTTAATACAGTTTTTTCAAGTATTAATTCGTTAATTAAATTTAATTAGTTAATTGTAGTTTTATATGCGAGAAAAAAATTTAATTATTTAATAAAAATTAACTAAAATAAAATCTTTCTTTCTTGACCTAAGTAGGAATTGACTTTAATTTTTTTTATATATATTACTTGTTTATTTGTACTCAGTACAACAATTATACAAAATACAAAAAATAAATAAATCACTGATTCTGTACAAATGGCCATTCAGGTCAAAACTTTTTTTTTTAGTTGGAAGGAAGTTAGAAGACAGTAGTACAGACTCCTTATTCATTTCGATCTTCAATCACACTGAGAATAAAAGTGTGGTAAAAAAAACAGATTAAGGTAAAATTCCACGTGTTTCTGCTTCAATGGGAACACAACAAGCTAAGTAATTTATACCGAAGTGCTTTGGTGATGATTTTGGTAAAATTAACAGTAAAATACTTTATATTTTATATGTGATAAATAAGGTAAACTGTGATAAAATTTGGCAAATGTAGTAAAATTATGTAATTGAATCTTGGTAGCTTAGAGCATGGCTTAGAGACTATTTATATTAGGTCAAATTAGCTTCGATGTTATATATTTTACACTAAAATGTTTATGTCATGCATTTTATTCTAAAATATGAACTATAATTTATAAACGTGGAATTTCCGGTAAATTATGAATTGACTAGAAAAATTACCAATTGAATATATCCTGGTTTTATTAATAGAATTATGTTTTCTTTAACCAAAAATGTCATTACCATACTGTACTGCAATTTTACCACAATTTTTCTCCCTTCCCATTTTTTTCCAATTCTTGTCATTCCCTAATATGTAAATTCTATAAAAAGATCCATTTATAACTCAGTTATTTTGAAGTCGAAAACGCAATAAACATAGTTAAAAAATCCAAATGGGAAAATAGTCATAAAAATATAAATACAAAGTTGTACTGAACCAGTCAGTTACTTATCAAAATGAAATAATAATTAAAAAGAAATCTTAGCAAATTATTGATTAACTTGAAGAATTTCATAGCTATTATTTTTTAGAAAGAATACAACGCTCTATAAATTTAATACATATATCTTACGTTATATTATATCTAGATATTCCTTTGGGATTTAATCAAGGAACTTTAATTAAACAGATTTATAAAAATAATTATGCATTAAGGTTTAAAATAAAATTCGAAATAGAATTCAAAATAAAATTGAAAACTAGTTCGTACAACACCTCGTATATCTCGTTTTCTTAATACACGTTCCTAAATTACCTTTGTCGTAGATTAACAAATGAGTGAAAAAAACTACCAATAATATTAGATAATACTTATTTCTTGATAATTATTTTAATCTAATATGGATGAAATTTGCATAAAAAGATGCAACAGTAAGAGAATAATTTTGTAAATTCGATTACTCAAGTATGCACAACTTATTGTCGCAAAAACTAACATTGTTATTAATGATAAGGATTTCCATACTAAAAAAATAAAACCAAGTTTCGTAAAATTTATGACAAGCCCTCCGTAAATTAATTAAATATTGCAATACTACTTTTTATGTAATTTATGATTATTGTAATTGATAACTGCAAGCATTTTGATTTGAAACCATGCATGATTTTTACTTTACTTTCAATAACTATCGCTATGTAAGGAAACAAAAATGTGCAAATATATAGGAAGCGAAGTTTAATTAACTTTTGTTACTATAAAATTTTATGTCCAGAGATGTAACTTAATATAATAATGTTTCAAATAAAATGCAAATTCTTATAAATTATTAAAAAATTCTTTACTAAATATTTAATTTAAATTTTCATGAAAATGTAACAAGGCTTGCATTTTAGTCGAGAATATATTTAATTATGAATTACTTGTTAAGAATATCTGATGTTTCGATATAATTAAATATAATTTAAAAATGGAAATTTTTCTCGTAACAAGAAATGTTTTTCAAAATAAGCAAAGTTTAGTTCTCTTATCATCTGTAGTATATATTTATAGTCTTCTGAAATTTCGTTTTTAGTTTTTAACACTCGTTATAAAATAGGTACCAACTTTAATACACATGAAAACTGACTTTATTAGTCAACAATTTACTTATATTTAAAATTCATAATCAAAATTCTTACAAATAAATTTGTATCAGAGATTCAAAAAATCATGCATCTTCTTTTTTAAGTATGTTTTTATTACAATGGCGTATATCTGTTATTCAATGCATATGACATTTCAGATATTTTGCAATATAAAACTTCAAAGATTATTACAAATACCTGCACTTTATTTATTTTTTACTGTAACGTTTAGTTCCTTAAAAATTAATGTCAGTATTTTAAGCGACAGCATGACTTTCACACTTTAATTTTTATATTTTATTTTATAATCGTCGTTGAACAAACAGCACACCCAATATTTGGGTTTACGACTTCTAATGTTCAACTCCGTAGCCTTGTAATTTTGAACCCAATCTGGAAAGAAAGGGAACTCTTGGATCAAGTATTGGGAGAAATTTGCCCTTGTGGAGGACTTTTTGATGGAACTAACCAGCATTTGTGTTACATGGAGAGGAAGACCATGAGAACCTCCCATGGGTAGCCTGACAGCAAGGGGACTCTAACCCATGATCCGTCTACCACTGAGGATATTTCATGTCAGCACTGTGATCGGTACTAGCCGGACGCGGAGTTCGTATCGACCAGCCATCACTGGGATTCGAACCCGGTTCACCTCTTCGAAAGGCTAGCGCTTTATCCCCTGAACCATCGCGGTTTTCACAATTTAATTGTACAATGCACAAAAAGGAGCACCTTATTGGTTCCAGAACCTTATCTTAAATATATTGCTGGCTAATTAATGCTGGCAGTACTTTAAGTTATTAAATCATATGCAATTGAAAAGTTTCTGAATGAACTTACATACTTTTTTGATGGGTTTTGATTCTTGACTCTCAAAATATTATTGCAAACTGGGATTATGGTTTCAATAATATTTGGTCAGAAAAAGGGTCAAAAGTTTGGAACCTTTCATGTTAATTTTAATATTTGCGTTTTTTGCTATATCTTGATAACCTTTCAAGAGAATCGATTTTTTTTTTTTTTTTTTTTGCATATTTAATTATAAGACTTACCTATCCATCGATGATTCAATGCTTCAATACAAGATTTGATTTCTATTTTTTCTATTTCATTCTTAATATCAGTTATTTTATTTGATAATGGTAGAAAAAATTAGGGTATGCGACTCTTTAAGTTACTCAAACTTCCTGTATTTAACTGGTAATTTAAATATCCCACAATATTTGCAAATGTTTGCATTAAAACTTAAATATGACAACAAAAACATTTCTTGTTGAAATAAAAATGCATAAAACCGCTGTTAAAAACACTGTTAACCGGAATGCATACTTCATTGTTCGTTAACCATTGAAATGTTTTCGATTAATTTCAAAACTTGATTATTCCAATGACTGAAAAAAAAGGCTGGAGAAATCTTAGCTAGCAAAGTTACTAATATGCAAAGGGTTCAATAGACTAATTTGAATAGAAATAGCAAAACAATTTTCTACTTCGTGTACTAAAATTTTATGTTTTAAAATTTCTACTTGATTTAACCGTTGCTGATATAATAACAAAAGAAATACCAGTGACAATTATAACATCATAAAATATTCTCTAATAAGTTTAGATCCACGGAGTTAAAACATTTGGCAACGATTCAGTGTAACTCGAGGAACTTTATGTTTTGCACATATTTACTTATTTCGCAAGATTTTGCTTCATAAGGAAATATATGGATTCCAAAAAGTACTAAAGTAGCCTATGTTAAAGAAAAGTTATATCAATATCGCTTGTCGTAGTAATAAGTATGAAAATTTTTAATTGAAAGAAAGAACATAATGCTAAACTAAAACCAAACTACATATCTTTTTATTCACAATAGAATTTATACTTAGAAAAAAGTTCTAAATGTATAAACATTTTTGGCAGACAATTAACTATTTTTAAAGTGCTCTATCCAGTGCAGACATAATGCATTTCTTCTCCCAAAACCAAAGCATTGAAGCATAGAAACACGTATAAACATGTAGTTGTAACGGAGAACACAACGATTTGGGTGCTGTAACGCCAATTCTCCACGCGTCATCCACCAAAGAAAGCGCCAAATGGAGAGAATGTTTACTCCCTTTTCACATCTCTCAAATGAATAAATCCATAAGGCAGTTGTTTTATAGCCGGCGTCTACACCTTAAAAAGCACCATAAAACACAACGGCTAAAGGCAGCCGACAATCTATAAGATCGTAAAACGAGAAATGGCTGTATTGCCCCCAAAGAGTAGAAATTTTCTCTGAAATCATCACTTTTGAAAACTCTTTGATTTTTCAAGGACCTTAATAGGCATGTCAAGTATCGGAGAAAAACAATCAATTGGAAATCAGAGACGAAGAAATAATAGGAAAAGTTATCCAAGAAAGAAGGAGGTTTGATAGTTGGACCAATATTATTGATAGAAATAAAATGTGCAAAGTCAGCGCCCCTGTGTTCTGTGGGGCGGAAGTTCCTTTACCTATCACCACAACTGTCGCCCCTGCTAAACTCTCAAAACTGCGGAAATCAGTACTTTTTGTTTCCCGAGGGAATTTCTCCATATTAAATCTGCAATTTATATCTTTCAAAAACTATATCATTTTAAAACCTGAATTATTTATTTTTTCTTCCATCTTCCCCTTTTTTTCTTCTGAAAAATCCATAAAATAAATGCACCCTATTATTATGGAATTAACCCTGAATAAATCCAGCATAAAAAAAATTTAAATAATATTTTGAATGTAGATTCGGCTTTTCCATTGTATTAAATAATTGAAATTGCATCAAAGTACTGAGTAAATCCCTTTTAATTTCAATATTAAGTAAAAAGAATTAAAGCTTTAATTAATATTTATATCTGGAATCAAATGTGTTACATTAGAGACATAATCTTGAAGAAACATAGCACTATAAAACCTTTGCTTGATTGACTTAATCTTAATAAGTTGTTATGGGAAGCACTTGAAACATCGATTTGAAAAACAACCTAGTCCTTCAAGGCCGGGTGATGACTTTTATCTGAGAAATACAACACATTTTTGTCTGGACCGGCAAATTTCGGTGTATTATAGTTTAGTTTCGGACTATACATTTGAGGTATTATCGTAAAAAAAAAATTGAAGCATATATTTAATAATGTAGCATTTTATATTAATGTTCTATTTGTTGTTTCGTAGATACAATTTTAATGCAACTGGGAAAAAAAGGATTTTACGGATTTTAAGGATACTGCCTCTCAGGAAGTCAGTTCTTTTAACCATAATTTGCTCAATTATTAACAGTTCTTTTAACTTCTTTACAGTTCTCTCGTTTCCATAAATCAAGTATTTCAATCTTGTTTTGATTTAAACCTTACTCATTAAAATTTATTTCCGAGTTTAAAATATGATAAATTTGGCATAAAAGATACACTTCGGTTTCTTAAAGTTTGAGTTTCTTTTCATACTTCTAAGATATAATTAATCAGTTACGTTGATTCATTAATTTTTTCTTTTTCAGTTTTCCAAGTACTGGACAAGCTAGAAAATCAGACAGGTTTTTAGATTCAATTTTGTTAAAATATATCAAATCTATGAGGATTTAGATTTCTTTTATTTATAAATACTTTAGAATAACAATAAAATCAATTTGGGTCTGCAATACAATCATTTTTTTTATTTCTTTACTTTTAATTTGTTACTTTTAATTTGTTAATTTCAAAAAGTAATGAGTATAAGTTAAAAAATAAAATTTAAAAAAAATGATTTTCAAGTACGCTTATAGAAAATTTGAAAATATTTAAGTTACACAATTTTTTAAACGAAAAAAATAAAATTTATTTTTAATTTTGATTTTTTTCCATCAAATTGTATTTATATTTACCACAAACTTATCAGCAAAGAAAATTTTCAGAATATTTTCTCTATGTATTAAAGAATCGTAAGTGCCACCACAACTGTTTAAACTTTTACTGAGTTCAACGTTACACTTTATTTTGTGTTGCTTCACACAGTCATAAAAATTTTACGAAATGTGTAAAAAATTTGTGCAAGGAGGTACATTTTCCAATTTGAACTTACATAAGGCTATTTTTATATATTGTCAGCGATTAAATTTTCTTCCTATTGTGTCATGCATTTTATATTCTTATGTTTAGTTTTTATTTTCATCTGCTGATTATTTTTCGAATTCAGGTAGCCATTCATTTCAGTATAATTAACATAGTAACAAAATGTTCTTTTTCAAATCATATTATTATAAATATAATATATATCAAATAATTATAATATATATGAAATTATCAAATCATAATGATTAAAATACATATAATAATCATTATTTTAGTTATTTTTTTTCTGTAAAATATCGGCTTTAAAAAAATCATTGATGAATGAGAATTAATCATGCGGGTTGTCAAACGGATCACGTTACTACTTTAAAAAAACTCTTATAATCTAGAATATTTATGATGAATTTCCTTTGTCGTGAAATATGTTTTGGAAGCAAATAGCATGAAGAGTATAAAACCCATAGTGAACTGAATTATTATATGGAATATATAGAATCTGAAAACTCATTTTGAAAAGTTACGTAAGAACCATAAAAACTAACATATAAGGTTAAGTTACCTTTTAAATTATTTTAATGTAATCTATTGAAACTAACATGCAGGCAAAAAATAATTTCAGTCCACAATTTTTTTTCCTTTTAATTAATTTTGGGATTTAACGATTATTTAAAAATTTAGATGAAATGAGATAAAAACACATCTTCCATCCAAAGGATATCAAAAATTTGAATCGAAAGTTTTGGCTGTTCTAGATTAATAAAGATTTAATGTAATGTTCTGTAAAAACGAAACTAAAAAAATTACAAATTTGAAAAACTTTTTTGGTTAGCTTACAATATGTAATTATAGATTTTAAATTCTCTAATACCTATGAAGAACTTTGCAGATAGTTTAACTATCATTAACTACCTATTTCTTTATTTAAATACTGTCAAGTTAAAATAGTTTGTTGGTTATCGTTAAATTGCTTTTATAGAAACTTTTTGTCTTTAAACACCCTTTTATCGAATATTTGTATTGTGTATTTAAAAAAAGATGAGATCAATCAACAATATTAAAGTTACGGTTAAATTTTTCTTTATTGCTTATCAATTAAGGCATAAAGGTTCATAATTTTTAGCCAATGGTTTGGAGGTTATTTGAGATGAGTTTAATTGATTTTGAATACGTTTTTAATAATTAAAAAACTTAGTAAATAAAGTTTTGTATTTATTTTAACATTTGTTTTATTGTAAAGTGAACATTATTATTCCAGAAGCTTAATGCTATTCAAGTTTCAACTAACGTCTAAATGTCGAAATATTGCAAACTAAAAGTTTTAAGAGGCTGTTTTTGCCTGTCGTAACAGATTACCTTGTCGAAAAGAAAACTATATAATAATTTAACTATTTTCTATATAATAAATCTTGTAGCAGTTTAAATACCTAAATTATTTGCTTCGAATTGAATTTACCAAGTTTGCAAAAGGATTTACCATTTCATAGCTCATCTCAGTTTTGAGCTCATTTATACTGATCTTTATTTTAGTGCTCCAATCCTTTCCATATCGCTTTACGTTTTGAATGCTTTAATTCCTGAGTTTGAGCTAGGGCAATTCATAATTTTAACATTTGTTTTTAATTATAAAGTTTTCTAAACAGGAAGCTCTTTTTTTTCTTCGAATAATGATTATTAGAATTAAGTTTTTGCTGCAAGATTAATTAAAGAATATTCTATGTAGAAGAATAAAGAGGGAGTGAAAGTAATTTTCTGGGTAAGAAAATATAATATTTATACAAATTGTTACGACTGAATAGTGTATACTTTCTTGTCAACTGATATTTTATTATAAATATTTGTGCTTCAGTAATTTTTTTTAATCTTAAATTTAAGATAATCTCTGCGTCGAAAAATATTTAAAGAATCTCATAATAACTGAAAATTAAATAAAAATTTTTAAAAAAATGTTGTGATCGCCTGATTACGATCACTGGTTACCCATTGGTCAGATGCTTTTTCTGTCTGGATTGACTCCGTTAAACGCCACAACAATCATGGGTTGCAAAAACTGTCTCAATGGATGTTTGTCGTCGGATTGATTTTCATATCCTGCCTATGCATACGTGTTTCAAGACTTCACAAAATACTTTTCCTTCTTCAGTATTCATATTTATATTAAAATCCCAGTCAGGCCAGTAACCATACGTTAATAACAAAAAGAATATAAATTATTATTATGCAAATACATTAAAAATGTCTGCTAGTGAAATAAAAAGAAAAACAGCAGTGGTCGCCATAGCAACGCATGCAATGATGACGCATGTGCACCGTGTACTATTATCTTGACACAGTTGAAAAGTGTGTGGACGCCATCAAGTCCAAAGCAAGACCCATTTTGTCAATAGGTGAAAAGTATTTATTTCTCATTACAAGATTCTACCAATAACTTTTTCATCAATGAAGACTATCAAAAAAGAATTTTTGTTTGTCAAATCATTAATTTCATTCATTTTATTTCAATTTTATGTCCAATATTATGGTATCGTGTGATTAAGTATATTCATGACACAAATTTCAGCCGAAGAAGGTTTTATCTTTTTGTACTTTTTATAAAGCGTTTTAATGAAGATGAATACATGCACCAAAATTTGAAATCAGGATAATATTTCCTTTGATACATCCAAATGTATAAAGATTGTTGTAAGAATACTATTTATGCGTTACTATTAAGAAACTTGTATAAAAATACAATCAGGTTTAATAACAGCATTATAATGAACATTTGTTTCCTTTTTTCTACGATCCATCATAACAATTGAATTGAAAAAAAACATGTAAAATATTAGTAACTAAGTAAAACATTCTCAAAATTTGAAACATTCTACAGATTTTAACTCATGTTCTCATTCTAAAAGTTTATCCTTGTAAATTTATTTTTATTCATAATAAATTATTGCGTATACCGAGAGTTTAGTTGGCTTATGTATATTTTAAACTCATAAAAGGGTTAACAATTTATATATAAGATCGAAACGGCAAAGCAACTATCACAATTTAAGGAAACTTTACTGAGGAAGATCTAACTATTTGATTAACGAAAGGAAACTGTGAGAAGTTGAGCAACGATTTTCTTAAAGGAATCTAAGTTTATCAAGTAACCAGTGTGACTTTTCTTGCGTAACTTTTTACGTCTCTATTATTCAGCTTATTCAAAAACTACAGAAAAAATAAAGCATCAACATCGAATGTTTTAACAACTACAAAGCTCAATTTCCTTTATCTAATTTTAAAATTCACTCGATAGAGTCTAAATAATGTATCATATTTTAAAAGTTTATGAATTTGTATGTGAGGAAAACACCACGCAACCATAATATATTATAATTTTAATAAATTTAGAAATCAGATAATATTATGAATTCAAAAACATCGATTCAGATTTTGACTCAAAAGATTTCATTGTATTGAAACTGATTTTGTTATTCCACAATAGCTCTATTTATAGGTAATCGCATATAGTGCATACGATAATATTAAAAAGATTTTTTTATAATTATTTTAAAATACTCTAATTGTGACATAGTTGTGCTAAGAAGAAGCCTGAAATTTCAGTTTGCATTGATTTTCCAGTTATTTGTCCATTATTATCGTGTACTTTTTGATCTTTAAGCAAAAAACAAGTATTCATCATTAATGAGCAAGTGTCAAAACGACAAAAATAAGCTCTTTTAAACAGTTATTTTGTTATTGATTATTTTTTCTCCAAACAGACAGGACGTCAAAGATAACCATAAAGATAAAGCACTACCCCTAGCTTTTGGCGACTTTTCCCATATTGTAGAAGAATAGGGAAGTTAAGTAAGTAACATAAAGATGCAGGCAGTCTGCGTAAAAGCAGGCCCGGCCTAACTAAGCGTATACTGGACGCAGCAGATCGAGAGACGCATCCCCACCGCTCCCCAATCTTTCCCAATTCTTAAATGCTCCAGAAGAAATCGGAGAACGGGCCAGTCACTCGGTTGGACCCCCTTTACGCCAAATAATGTTCCACTTCATCGAATCCTGGGTAAATACTTACACCATTACTTTCAGTGGATTTTCGGATTTTCAAGATTTTCTTTCCTTTTTCATCTCTTCTTCTTCCCCCCGACTATTCTTTCCCTCCTACAACCAATGCTATTGCTACTAACGAGGCAGAAGTAGTGTATTCTTTCGTCAGGAAGTTACTTTGTGAGCAGATTGTATCCTTGTTGTTTTTCCATCAAGATGCTGAATTTCTTGTTAAACAGGCTCTAAAAGAAATAATGCGTAACAATGTTTTATAGGATTTGTAAAGATAAATTGTAATTTCAAATGAAGGTTGGTACTGTTCAGACATTTTCTTGTTTAAACAGTTTTCTTTCTTTTTTTTATTCCAAGAATCATCTTTCTTTTTTCTTCATTGTCTTATATGAAAGTGTGACATCAGGAGAAAGTAATCTTGGTTTTTTAAGTGCTATTTTTTCTCCTTATATACCCATAAGTCTATTTTTTACATGATTACAACATTGTTATGAAAATATTTAGTTTTGTTTTCTTTTAAACGTGGAAAAAGTAGGGTATTCTTTCATCAGGAAGATACTTCTCGAGAACAATATATATTTGTTTTGCTTCTCATCAAGAGTTGCAGACATTATAGTTTAACAGGCTTTAAAAGAAAGAATGCAAATCAACGTTTCAAAGAATTTGTAACTTCTAATAAAAGGTGATACTATTAAAATACTTTTCTGCTTAAACAGCATTTTTCTTTAAATAATTTCAAGTTTTCTTTTATGGTATGATCTTGAAGTGACGTCATATGAAATTAAGATTATGGTATTATCTTAATCTTACATGACGTCTGTAGAAAAACTTCTTGTTCATTTTTAGTATCTTTGAGTTTATTTTTATATCTTTCAGCATATTACTATACTAGTTGCCCTTACACCTAAAAATTCAATTATATGTTAAACAGGCTCTAAATGAAATAATGTGTAACGTTATTTAACATGGTTTTCATAAAGAATTAAATTTTAAATGAAAGCTGATTCTGTTTAAACATTTTCTTGTTTAAACAGTATCTTAAATCCAAATATGAATTTCTGAGTTTCCATCTCTTATAATCCGAGCATGAGTTCCTTAAACTCAAATGTGAATTCTTTTATAGTAATAGGAAGTTCGGGGAAAATATTCTTAAGTTTCAAGCGGGTTAACTTTCTTTATTTTATACGTATGAATCCAAATTTATGCATACTTATACTATTATTTTAAAAATCTTTAAACATGGATTTTTTCCACCGAAAAAGAATATATATTTTCTTAGTCTTCATAAAGTCTTACTGTACTGATTTTTTTCCTCATTAAATTAAAATGTCTTTATTGCAGTGACTAAACTGAACTAAAAGTCATAAAGTTGAGTTTTAAAGTTCAAAGAACGTTTCATGTTATATAAAAGGTCTTAAATAAACAAAAGTTATAAAGAAAATCAATCTGACATGTGTGAATTTCATGCTGAGAAATATAATAATAATAACAGCGATCATAGACTTCATTTATTTACTTTTTATTCGATACTCCTTGCAGTCAGTTATTCTAGTTATGTCCAGACATTTTTCAATTTAAACAGTTTCCTTTGCTTCTAATCTAAGGAATAACTTTTTTAATGACTGTATTGAAATTAAAAGTATCTGGAGAAAATATACTTCAATTTTAAATGGGAAATCACATCGTCCTTGCAATCCTATCACTTCATTTATTTATTTATATATTTACAGCATTGTTATGGAAAACTTTAAACCCAATCCTGCCCCCCCCCCTAATGAAGACTTTACAGCGTTATTCATTTTTTTAGCACAAGTCAATGCAATCTCCAGGACTTAAAAAAAAGCATGTGCGAAGAAAACATTTTGCTGAAATTACCGCACTGTATGGTAATGACTTCTCTGGTTTAAAAAAACTAAATTCTGGTTGACGAAATCAAAATAAACGGTATTTAAAACATTCATTTGTAAATTTTCTTGCTTATATGGCAACAGTTAACATTAAGTTTCAAAGGTATAGGTAAAAAATACAAAACTGAAAATAATAATAACGGTAAAAAGAACAGAGGTTTTTTGTGTTTTCTCAGAACCACAAACACTGTAAATTTTGCCATAGACTGTTAGTTTTTACCATACTTTTCTCAGTGTGCTTTTCAAGTTATTTGTTTTAGTGTTCTCATTATTAATTCAGCAGTTTTCGATAAGTTTTTTCTCCACTATTGCTTTATTATTCATTCACGATTCCTAAAGTGTATTTTCTTTTTACTTATTTTGTACAATAATTCTAAAATGTATTCCTTAAGAATGGTAATTGCGGAACACCGGTATATTTATTGTAAACAACGATTTATATTGCTTTTGAATGCTTTATATTTATATTATAAATTATATACACTTAATAAACAGCATTAATAAGGTTAGTTTTGTAACAAGAAAATAAATCAATTTAGATTTTTCAAAAATCTGTCTTCGACTAATTTGAGCAAAATTAACATAATTAAATTGCGAATCACATTCATCAGCAGCAAACTTACACATGTCCACATCATACGATTTCAAATTATAAATGAATTTTGGTTAGGTTTGCTTCGGAATGATGTGATATAGATCGTATAAAAGATCTAGGCTTTTTTTGCATGCAAGTTAAATGCCAAAATTCATATTAGATTTCTGAATATTTTATGTTGTGTGGATACAAAATATAAGTTATAGCAATGATTTAAAATTAATGCGAATACATATTTTTTCAATTGCAGATTTATTTGATACTGCAAGCTGGAATCTGAAATGGTTGCCATCAACAATAGATCATAAATAAATTCTGAATCTATCAAAACAATTTCTCTTAAAAAGGAAAATGCTTCAAACTTCTTCTAAAAAGGAAGTAATAAAGGACACAAAACCAAATTCCTTCTTTTCAGGAATAGAAACTTTCGGCCTAATTTATCCCATTCTATATTCAATTCTCCATTGTGCAAAATTGAAAAGCGATTCCTTTTAAATATCTGTTCGATTCAGCTGCCAGTTTCATGGATAAAACTTTCAAAAAAGGAAAAATCATCATCCACCGATTCAATAAGCCGCAACATTAGGAAAGTTATAAACGGTAAAAAAATATTAAAAAAGGAAAACTCGATTTGCAAATTCAAAACGAGTTATTAAAAATCGCTGAAAAAAGAGGTAAAAGCGTACAAACGAAAACGCATAACAGAACGCTGCCATATATCTATATACGTGTACCTTTTTTCCCTCACAAAAAGAATTGCAGACGATTTTTTTTTCATTCCAGATATAATATTTTTAAAGAGAGGCAAAACTTCGGTTTGACAGTAGAAAATGCATCTATCTCCAAAACTCTCGGCCCTTATTTTTTCATATTTTGAGTATTTTTTTTTCTTTCTATCGAACCTTTTCCCTCCGTTTTGAGTATATTTTTTTCATACTCCAGTGTTCGAAACTTCTTTTCTTGGTGGAAAGGACCTCGGAATTGTAGCGTTCTCTCATTCCTGCTCCTGACGTTCCATTTCGTCCGTTCTTTTTCAAGCAAAAATCATCAGTTTTTCCATATCCTATTAATGTCAGGTGCCGGGTTGTGCCAACTCCTTTCCGTTTTGTTGATATTTTATATGTGTTTACTTTATTTATTTTTCTTTCTTTTTTTTAGCTTTCACATTTTTCTACATCCCTCTACCTGACTTTGAAATCCTTTGTTGTCTGCCACCTTTAGGGATATTTCTTTACGCAAAAGCCCCATAGTTATTTATTTTTTTATATCCGTTGCCTGATCTTCAATGTTGACATTTTACTTGTAGTTCGCTCCACCAAGGTTGTCAAACTGCTATCTTTTGCAGACATCCCATACAGCAGGTATCATGTTACGCTGACAAGATTCGACATAGATGCGCACGGGGGTTGTAGAGAAGATCCTTTTGTTTCGCGTGTATATGTGTTTCAAAACAAAGATATTATTTTTTCATATTTCGACAAGATACGTTTTTCCTTTCAAATGCGGGTTTTCTTGACAGGCAAATAATAAACATCAATATATTGCTACGTCAAAAACACTTTGTTGTAACATTCAAAAGAAATTCATTACTATAGAATAGCACTGAAATGTTTTCAAAAATTTTATTTCAAATAAATTTCATATAGAAAAATAAACTTTAAAATAAATATTTTGCAAATAAAATAATCTATGTTTACACAAAAACAGTTATTTTTAAATACAGATGATGAGTTATTATTTTACTTTATAAATGAAGAGATAATATAGAGAATTATATACAACTATACTTTTTTATGCCTCATTGAATGTAAGAAAAGGTTCTTTAATATTTTTCTTGAATCAAATGGAAACTAGTCTAAAAACAGTAGTTAAATGATTCTCTTAAAAAACGAAAACTTGTTTTTTTTAAAAAAAGCGAAAATTATTCTTTAAAAAGTAAGAAACTAATTCTTTTTAAAAAAAAGGAAAATTGATTCTTTTTGCAATAAAAAAGAAGAAAGAAAAGTTGTTATTTAGAAAAGAGGTGCATTCCAAAAAAAAACATATTTTCTACATTATTGATACAATAAAAGAATTAATTTGTTCAAACTTTAAACTTATGAAAGAAGAACATTTGAACTGTACTTGGCAATTTTTTCATACAAAAGTTATGAAAATTCAGCGGTTGGAGCTAGTTGCCAAAAACCCAATGGAAAAATCATGTATAATTAGTTTAAGTCATGTATAATTAATTCAGGTAATAGGTAAAACTGGCTTTATAGATAATAGGCAATATTATGTACTATTGTAACTGTTTCCTAACGGTTTAGCTTGTTTATGGTTGTTAAGACAGTATTGGTTGAGGAATAATACCTAAAAAGAGTGTAGAGCCGTGGTGGCTAAAGTAATAGAGCGTTCGCCTTTTAATGAGTTGAACTGGGTTCGAATCCCAGCGATGGCTTGTTGGTACGAACTTTGCACCAGGCTCGCACCGACCACAGTGACGACGTAAAATATCCTCAGTGGTAGACGGATCATGAGTTAGAGACCCCTTGCTATCAGGTTAACCGTGGAATGTTTTCATGGTTTTTCTCTCCATGTAACGCAAATGCGGGTTAGTTCCATCGAAAAGTTCACCGCGAAGTCAATATTTTGCCCAATACTTAATGCAGGAGTTCCCTTGTTTTCTGGATTTGCAGTTGAACATTGGTAGTCGTAAACCCAAAATTGTGTCGGCTGTTCAATGACGATTATAAAATATTTAAAAAACAAGAGTTTAGGAATAATTTAAAAAATATAAATTTATTTTTTGGCATATTTATGCTCAAAAAGTATGATTTTTGGAGGAAAAAAAATTACACCATTCAAGTTTAAATAAAACAAAAAATTAAAATTGTAAAGAAATAAGTAATCTTTTAAAATATATATAAAATATTTTTGCAAAATAAGCTGTGATCAGCTAACTAACACTTAAAAAATTAACTTAATTTTTCCATTTCGCTCTTCAACCGGTCGAGCTTAAACTGAAAATGTTCTATTTTACGAAGTTTTATTTCAATTGACTTAAAACTTAGAAAGTATTCTGGAAGTATTGTATTCTTAGATTTAAAAAAGTGTTTAAAGATAGATTTGTTTAATATTATGGGAAGCTTTGTCCTTTTTTTAATTCCGCTCACCCACCCTAACAATTTAGCCCCTTTCATCATTGTTTTTCCCCTTAAAAGTAATTAAAAAATTCAGTTGTTTTCAAAATATGCAATTATTGATAATCAGATTTTACTTGTATATTGATAGTTACGACTTCACAATAGCTTGTTCCCATGTTGATAGTTTGAGCCATAATTTAAGCAGATTTTATTTGTTCATGTCATGAAAGGATATCATGTTAAAAAAAAGAATTACTGTACTTGGAAAAATTATATTTTATCTTAGAAATACAGAATTAGCGACGCAATAAAAAGTAATAAATAAGAAGTTATTTGACTTGTTAAGTAAATATAACGATAACATAACATCATATAGCAGTTTGAATAGAGTCATATATAGAGAGTTATTTTCCTTGAGCGTTTTATATTAGTGTAAATTTCCATATAGCTGTTAAAATTTACATCCTTTCATTCCCTGTTTTTTTTTTCTTTACATTTTTTTATTTTTTGCATTATTTTTGACATTAAGACAACCTCGAGATTATAAAATAAAAATTATGAAAGGGATATATTTTTCAACAACAATGAATCAATAGTATATTCTAAAGAGAAAAAAGTTCGTAAAAAAAAGTACTTAAAATTACAATAACTTTCGATAAAATTGGAATTTTAAAAACATAAACTCGCTTTAAGTTTATAAATGAAAATGATATTTTCAACACCAAAAATTTTCATTTAGTAATTGCATTTTTATAAGCGGCAAAGCAGCTTACCTAATATTTTCTACTTGAAATGTAACAGTTAATAATTCGTGAAAAGTTAATTCTTTTTCTCGTACATTTCCTACACACATTTTTATTTTCAAGTTTCTAAGATTTCTAATTTTTGTGCCGCAACAAAGCAAAATGTAACATAAAGCAAAAAAATGGGTAAAAAAATTCAGGAAAAGACATATTTATAACTATAATAACATTCGAGCAATTGAAATTTTAAAAAAAAACTTGCGTGATGTTTATAAATTAAAATGGACCTTTTTGTACTCCTAATTTCAACTTAAGAAATTCATTGCTACAGTCTGCAGAGAGGCCCACACAGTATTGTTTGTTACATATTTAACTGTTAATAATTAACGAACTAATAGTCGAATACTATTTTGCTTATTCCATCGTACCTTCTCTGCATTTTTTACACGCCTTCGCAACTTCTAGTTCTTGAGTTTATAAAATAAAATGTAGCATAAAATTAAACACTCAAAACAACTTGGTGGTGGTGGCCCTTACGATTTTTAAATATAGAGAGATCAAACCCCATGTAACCCTTTGAAAAAACTCATAAGGTAGAATGCAACAGATTTTAACTGTAAATCTTTCTAAAACACATGTAGTTATTTATAATTAAAAATTATTTTCATTTATTGCAAATATTGAATGATATTGCTTTTGATCATTCAGATTTCAGAAAAAAATATTGTAAATACTTATACATACTAATTAGTAACATCACTAATTAAAGAAAAAATGAGAGAATGCAGCTTTGAATTTTGAAAGATGCTTTGTGTACGTTTTTATAGCGACTGAAATCCACCAATGCAAATACTGTCTAACAAATTCTCTTTCCAAGAAAAAAACTAAATATTTCAGTATACTTCAGTTTATATTTACAGAAATCATTTTTAAGTATTTTTTTACTTACTTAAAATGAGTTTCTAAGTTACTACCGATTCAAACTACGCGAAAGTGATTCAATACAATTGTAACAGTTAACTCACAAATACTTAAAATAAATACCATTTCTTAAGCTATTTATTTTACTGGTAAAATCATAATAATGCTGTATCATTTAAAACGTAATTTGAAACTTTCTACTTCGTTATTTATAGTTCTAACAACTCAAATAAGTACTCGAAAAAAAAAGAACTTTAAGTCTTTATTATTTTAAAATGTCTTTAAAATATTTTTTCTACTTTTCAAACACTAAAAATGAAAAAAAAAATCTAGTAAGCCTTATATCTGTAATACTATTCTTCAATAAATCTTATAAAGAACAAGATCCCAGTTTTAGAGCATGTCAAAGTTAAATTTAAGATATTAAAAGCAAACAGAACAATTTAAATGCACCACTCGATAGGGTAATAAGCTCATTAGGCTTCTTATGATAATAATATATTTTGCTAGTTAGGAAAAAAAAGTTCCATAAGGCTTGAGAGTGTTAAATCAAATATTTACAAGAGTTTTGACACTAATCTCCGTCTATTTACATCTACCTAATTATGGGCTGCCATCTTCTCTCAAATCGGCTTTCAAACTTGGAATATATTTTGCCAGCCGAGTTGGCGCTCAAATGGTTATGTTGGCGACATTGATAGGATTTCAAGTTTTAAAAAAAATGGGAAAGAAATGAGTTTTTTTTTAAAAATTATTTGGCAAGCTTTTGTTAAAAATATAAAAATTTCTATTTATTTATATTCTTTTACAATTTAAAAAGAATTAAGCTGATTCAGATAAAAAGTAACTTTAATTTTTTTAACTTAAAGCTTCAAAAATACAAATTATTACTTTTAAAAAGTTTAGTTAAATTTATCCGATACCTATTAATTTAATTTTTGGCTTTCTAAGATCTGTAGTTATGACATTATAGAAGGAAGAGTTTGTTAACAGAACAATTATTGATCTCATTTAGTTGATTAGTTCTAAGCAAACTTACATTATATGATGTTTTTTTTTCAAATTATCCACTAAAACTAAACTACTACCATACCAACAAAGCTATGAAGTGTTAAACTATAAAAAGATTTGACTAAACAAAAACTAAGAAAGTAAACTATAGCAGGAAAGTAAGCTATAGCAAACTAAATGAAAAATATGAAAGTAAACATTAAGCAATAGCCATGATTGACTGCACTGAGTCTAAATTAAATGAATTATTGTGATTAAGGCATCAAAATTAATCAATGTTATAAACTCAATTTGATGGGAAAAAAGAAAAAAAAGAAAAGGTAAATGGAAGTTATCTTTCGTATGCTGGTCTTAAGAAGAAATAAAATCGATAAACCATAATATGTATTTGTTAAATTCCTTTGCATCATCAGGTTTTTAACACAAACCTACAAAAATGTTTATTGTTTCAGAAAAGAATGCATTTTACTAATCGAAACCAATTATTTCAAAACGAAACATGCGAGTCGCAGTTGCTTAAAAGATAGAGCTTTCGCCTTCCAAAGAGGAGAACCAGGTTTGAATCTCAGAGGTGACTGGTAAATGCAAATGCTGCTCCCGGCTCGCCCCGACCACAGTGCTGATGTAAAATGTCCTCGGTGGTAAATGGATGATGGGTTGCAATCTCCTTGTCTTCGGACTAACCGTTGTAGATTCCCGTGCTTTTTCTTCCCATGTAATGAAAATATGAGTTAGCTCCATCAGGAAAGTCCTCCACGAAGGCCATTTTGTTCCAATCCACTTGTTTTCTGGATTAGGCAAACTCAGAAATGAGTCGGCTATTCAAGGCTGGTTGTAAAATGAAATAAAATAATCAAACACGTGCAAACATAAACAATCATTTCATTAAGTTTTAGCCTAACTTATGGACATACAAGAACTTCTCTTAACTTTAAGACTACTATCTCATAAACATGCAAGAGCTTCATGTTTTAGTAAGTTTACCTATGTAAAGGCCATTATTCAGTAAATATCAATAAATGAAAAATGTAACAGTATAACTTCACCAGAAATTAAGAATGTTTATATATTTGCTAAATACTGACCATTTCTTATTAAGCAAACTATTTTTCTATTTAGGAAAAAATATATATTTCATTCATAAGCAAAATTACAGCCTCAGAAGAAAAATTACTAACTTGCCACTATCTTTTATTTTGATCGTGCAACATGTCAGAACATGTATAACACAGCATAACCAGTGACAATCTAATGCCCGAGGATAAGGTTTCAACTTGGTGGAAAGGCATCATTTTTCACGCAAAGAAACCTTTTCTCAGGAGACTTCATTCACAACGAAAACAACATTTCGACATGGACGATGATGATTAATTCTCGTTGTTATCGAATTCTGGGATCGGTTTGATGAATGATGACTTTGACGTAAAAATGTCGATTACGGAGTTCTGTTATCACCCACTATTCATGTAAGGTTCCCTTGAAGAGGATGTATTTCATTCATTGAATTTTGGTTCGGAAGATATTGCAAAATTGAAACTCTGATGGTAGAGATCGAAGAATTTAGTTTCAAATGTTTTGAAATCCGTACTAGAAGTGTACCAAGGAAATTACCCTAAATGACTTTATGCAATCATATGTAAAAAAATAATAAATTCAACTTGGATACATACTAGAACCCACATGTTACAATATTACATTTAAAGTGATTCCGGATTTAAACAAAGAATTATAATGTTTTGGTTATAAAAGTATCAGTTTGTATTTTGGTATGAACAGTTTTTTTTCTCACTTTTCTCGGATTTCAAGAGGAAAATTATTTTGGTAGCATAGAAAAATTTTCAACAATATTGAGAAACAGTACACGGAGAAAAAAGTATGACCAAAACAACCTGAATATGGTAACATTTACCGTGTTTCTGAATCCATGGGAACACCAAAAGTTAATGATGTTGTTAAAATTAAAAAGAAAATATGGTTTTATAATAAGTGAAAAAATTTCATAAATGTGGCCAAAAGCATCCGGACATCCACTTGTTACGGTTTTGGTGGTGGGGGGTTGTGTTTCGTGATTTGGCCTGGTTCCGTTAATTCCTGTGGTCAGAAACATTATCTCTGAGATGTATGCGGACATTCTGGACAATGCTGCACTTCCAACTCTATGGCAATATTTCGGGGAAGGTCCATTTCTCTTCCACCAAGACAACTGCTTGATTCACACATCGAAGCAGACGTGATTTGAAGAAATGGGTGTTCAAACACTGGACTGACCTTCTCAAACTCCGATCTAAATTCCATAGAACACCTTTGGGACGAATTAGAGCACATATTACGTAGCCAACCAAATCAACCCTCCTCACTGCAATCACTCACTTCAGCTGTGATGGATACATGGCAGTCAATTCCTATATCCACCTATCAGAAGCTGGTGGAGAGTCTTCCCAGACGCGTCCAGGCTGCCATCGATACAAAAGGGGGATCAACATCATATCAATATGTGCCTATAGGACGCCCCCAGTCCATACCACTAGGTGTCGGATACTTTTAGCCTGATCATGTATAATCTTCTTGTTCTTCCTCTTGGGCACTACAGCCTATGACAGCTAAAGGCCGTCCCAATAAATTTTCGCCACCTTGATCTATTCTGTGCCATGGCCTTCCAGTTAGTTATTCCTATTATCTTTAGGTCACTCTCAACTGTGTCCTGCCACCTAGTCGGTGGACGACCCCTTTTTCTTATACTTATTTTGAGGGGTTTTGGTTTTCAGATCTACAAAGGTGCCCCAGCCATCGAATGCGATTGGCCTTAATAACATGTACTGTGTCTGGTTGCTTATACTTTTTAGATCGTGTATAATACCATAGCCATAAAACCATGGCGCAAGAACTATTTATTATAAATTTCTTATAAATATTAACTTATTTTATTCACTACATTACATATTTTCTTTTCAGTTTTGTATATTTTACTTAAAGTGTGGTAATAAAAAACTATAATTTTGAAAACCAGAATTTTCGGTAAACCGCTATCGTATGAACGGAAAACGCTATCATAAGAATGACTTAAATACAGTATAATTTTATTTAAACTAGAATTAAGATTTCTTCACCAGAAATGTCATTACCATACAATACTGTAATTTCTCCAGAATAATTTTCTCCGTGCAAAATATATCGCACCGTACGTTGTTTGCAACTATTAAAGGAGTTTCGGTGCTTAATCATTGTGAATTATGCTTTGCTGTTATTTAGAAATAGTTGAATCAATGAATCGG
This sequence comes from Parasteatoda tepidariorum, assembly GCF_043381705.1. Lineage (NCBI taxonomy): Eukaryota > Metazoa > Arthropoda > Arachnida > Araneae > Theridiidae > Parasteatoda > Parasteatoda tepidariorum. The sequence goes on from NC_092207.1 coordinate 94,854,982, forward strand.
GTTATCTGCAACAGGTGAAATCTGCTGAGAAAAAAGAAATGCTGCAAAGCTGGACACTGGGTAGGCCCATTGTCTCGTTTTCAGAAAACAATAATAGAATGTTTGAGTCAATTTGAATAGAGTCAGAGAAACAGTTGAGTGGTTAGGGGAGCATTTTCGGTAACAGAGTCATATAAACGAAAAGCTTATTCCTCGCCTTTACCTTTACTTAAAATGCTGAATTATTCGTAAATGAAGAAGTTGAAATTATAAAACTCTTGAAAAAAAGGGGGAGAAATGTTGCAATATGTAATTAAAATATGCAAAATGCATCAATTTGCATAATTTTTTATGTTCGATTTTTTGCACTATCCATGAGTTCGGATATAACGAGCAGAGCATTTTTTTTATTATTTTCTGAGTCCTTAGTTATATACGAATCCTACTACAGAAATATATATACAGTTAAATACTCTGTTTTGGTGCAAAAATGACCCGAGTTTCATTTCTATTCCTGAGAATTTAATTATTGCCTTCAATATTATTTTAAACTGGTAAGCTTAGGCCCCTTCTCGATAGCGCTCGCCAACACTCTGAATCGTTTCCACAGTTCCCTTATAATTACTTCGCAATCCAATCACGCTTCTCTCACTCATTGGGCGCGTTATTTACGTCAAATTTTTTTTTCTTGAAATTTTTTTTTTTTTTTTTTTTTTTTTTTTTTTTTTTTTTGCTTTTTTGAAGACAAAACATTTTGAATAAATAGTTTAAGAAACTTTTCTCGATACAAAGTTCTAAATATGTATTTGGTATTTCCATACAAAACTCTAAATAAATACATATTCATTTTTAATTAAAAGCAATTTACAGATTTTAGTGAGGTATGCAACTATAAATTTCAGTGTTTAGAAGCACGACAGATATAAGTCCTTCATATTATCTCAAAGTTGTAAAATGTATAAGAACCAGGGAAAAGAGGATAGGAAAATGAGTTGAATTATTAAAAAGATTAAAATTGAAGTAGTATTTGCTAGTTGATTTCAAACTTTAAATTCGATGTTCAAATTTCTCAGAGGCGAATTTTAACCTAATTTTCTTTCCTAATCAGGCACACGACAATTTCAAGACCTCGTGTTTAGAATGAAGTTGTAAAATGCAATAAAAAAAAGAGTTTGAAAGGATTATAAAGTATAGTATTGTGCTGTATAATTATAATTTTTATCTAAGGATCGTATCTTCACGGTCTAGAACTCAATCTTAATAGTCCGGGGGGTGACTTTAAATATGCTAATTTATAAATGCAGATGATAATTTAAGTTACGAAATTAGACATAGAACGCACTTTCTCTCAATAAACATACTTTTTTTTCAGAGGATTCGGATTTCTGACTCACAACATATAGGGATACCCGCAATCTAAGAAATATGTTCCTCATAATTTGATCAGCAGAGCGATCCAAAGTTCACATCCCTTACTGTTAATTTTACTTTTTGCGTATTTCGCTATATCGCGATAACTTTTTAAGCGACTTGGAAACTTTTCGCACACAATAATAAAATTCATTTCTTTAAAGATAATTCCTGGCAAAAAATAAATTTTTAGTACATTATTATTATTTTTTATTATTGTATTAAATAAGAGTCGAAAAATTTTGAAGTGCACGGAATATAGTTTTTCGCATAATTTTAAAGTATGTAACATTTCAAGGCAAAATGCAAAGTTTGAGCGAAATCGGATGAATAGTTCATGAGAAATCAAATTTTCAAAAATTCATAAATTTAAAATTTGATTTCTCAGCAGCTATTCATCTGATTTCATTTAAATTTTATATTTTGCCATGTAAAATTTCATACTTTGAAATAATGAAAAAAATTGAATACCTTACAATTTGAATTTCTTTTCTATTATTTAATAAAACAGTAAAAGATAATAAATTTTCATTAAAGTTTATTTTTACATAGAATCACCTGCGAATAAAGGAATTTTATAATTATTGGCAATAATTTTTCGTTTAAGTAGTTCTCGAGATATGGCGAAATACGCAAAAAGTTAAATTAAAATTAAGGGATCCAAACTGTGGCTCGCTCTCCCGACCAAACTATGGGGACAATATTTCCCAGATTGTCTCTACTACCTATATCTTAGAGTTCGAAAATTCAAAATCATTGAAAAAGAGGCATACTTGTTCAGAAAGAATATGTTTTTGTGTTTGATTTTGTATTTTAAAATATAGTCTGCACTAATCAATTTGTATGTTTCATTCACCCCCTCGAACCATTAGGAATGAGTCCTAGAACGTGAAGATCCATTCATTAAAACAAAAGTTTTACAGGGAAGTCCGTTTACTTATTAATTAATTTATTTATTTATTTTGGTGCACTGTACAAATTTAAAAAATCAGATTCTAAGAAGGACTTCATTCCTGCTTTTTTCTTACGCCTGGAAAAAATTTCCTTGATTTCATTATATTTATGCTCGATTTTTATAACCACGTACTCACTCATAAGCACTTATACACAGAGAGATGTATATGAATTTCCAATATATTTCTAGAGCATATAAAAGATGAATCGTTCTTTTATTGATGACAAAATGGCAACGGTCTGGCCTAAACAATTTCAGAGCAAAGATCTTAACTGTCAATTACATTGATGAATTAATGAGTTTAGCTCATTTTTTCATTGTTTTTAATTGAATTTATAAAGTTCTTTATAATAGTTAAGCCATTTGTTTTATTTCAGTTCCATGAAAGGCTTAGATGTCATTAAAGATGTCGTTCGTTGGTGAGGACAAAAATACATTTTGGAAAGTAAATTAATATTTATTTTAAATATTTCAATTTCTTACCATATTTTAATTCTTATATCCATCTTAGTGTTGAATAAACAGGTTAATTTTAATAAAATCAACTATTACTCCTTTAAAACTAAGGAATAAATTGCGAAAAGCGTTCTTAATGGAAATTTTGTTACTTATTCTATTTATAGCAGACTTCTTTACCAAAGGAATTGAAATAAACAACAGTAAATAAGAAAATGTCAAAAAATACTTTTTACGTCTTATTGAACTAAAATGTAAAATAAAAGATGCGGAGTCAAATTAAAAATTTTTCTCTATGTAAATGCACAATAATATAAAAAATCGAAATGCCAACATAAAAATTCACGTAATCCAATCTTAATTCAATAATTTTGATTGACATAAAGCATAACTATCAATAACAAAAAATTATAATTCATTAATCATGTTATAAATATGATCGTAGAGAAAAAAATGCAAACAGACATTAAATTTTAATTGAACAAATTATAAACAGTTCAATAGATATGCCATAAAGATCGTTTTTTATAATCTTGGTTCATTCCAATATTTTCTGAAATAAATTCCCGAAATATGCTTATCTTCATTTTAACAAATTTATCTTTTAAGTATTGTTTATATTATTCTTTTTTTAAATCTCAATCAACACGTTTTCAGACTTAAATAAAAGTATGGATTTCATAACAAATTTTGTGAAATATTTATGATCATCATTAAAATGTTTTTTATAATATTTCTGACCTTAAACGCAGTTTAAGGCTAATTGTTTTTCTTGAAAATCAACACATGGTCTAAATTCTCCTAAACTTCTTTTACCATTATTTTATATTTTCTTCAAATGAAGTTATTTTGGATTACAATAATTTTGACACGAAAATTAACAGCGAAAACTAACAATTCTCGACACGTATAGAGGTTCTTTTTTTTATCTTAAAATAAATAATTACTGTAAATAAAAGATTACCATTTTGGAAATTAAACTCAGCTTTTATGAAACTTTTGTGTTGAAGCTAAAAAGTTAACGAAATATTAAGTTAAAAAACTAATACATTTAAAAGCCCTGTATGAAAATTTTCTATCAGGTTCGCTCAGAAAGGAAAAAAAAAAGAAAGAAAGAAAAATCATTTAAATGGAGTTTTTGTAAATATGGAGCACCTCAAATTGAAATTGAATGGAAGACTGAGCCAATAGAGTCTACTCCAAACAACTTCAACTGACAAGTTTTAAATAATCAACCAATTCATGACTTTCCAAACAATCCAGTTGTCAACTTTTGCATTACATAGTTATTCTTTATTTGATAACAATTCTTGCCTCAATATTTCAAATAATTCGATAAGATAAACAGTGCTAATTAACGAACGATAATATTCATTTTATCATTTTCAGAAACGTTGATTTATTCCTACTGCCAATTGATCAACACGTTTGCATAAATCGCATAATCAAATTCTAAAAATCTCGAAGCATAGGAATTTCATATGAATTTTTAGTTCAATGCATAAGTTTCAGTAATAGTAGGGTCGTACAGTGTTATATGTTTTACGTGATAAAATTTCATATTAAGCATTTTAAATATTCTTAAATTATTTATTTATAAATCATTTATTTACATCAATGTCACATATCAGATATCTCTACTCGTTTTTAACGTTGAAACTAATCTAATCAAAACTTTTCAACTCTTAAGTACCTCATAGGTTTTGAAGGTTTTGAGTATGCTTAACTCTCATCACGTTACAAAACTTGCTCGTTAAGAATTTTTTTTAAATATATTGGTTTGCTATGATTAAGTAATCAAATTCTGAGACTTGTTTGAAGTAAACTAAATACTGCAATTAATTATATGTCTGCTACTTTACTGCAATTTGAAAAATTATGCTAATGTAAGATATAAATGTATATAAAATAATTTTACTGAAACTCATTGCCATATTAGATATTTTGCGTTTGCTTATCATATTATCAAGAATATTAAGGGAAGCAACATTTCTTCATAAACTTACCGATAAATAAGTTGAAAACATTTTCCTAACTATTCACTTTAAGAAGAGTTACCTTTATATAAATCAAACCATTGTCACATTTCTATCTAACTTGTTGACAGCTAAAAAAGTTGAAAACCTAGTCGCATCAAAACATCCTTTGGGAAATCACCGCCAACTCACAAAAGACTTCTAGAAAAAAAAATATTGGATTAAATAAAACCCAACCCTTTAGGGCAGTAAAAAATAAACATTCTACTCGTATCAGTTTCGAATACAAGAAAAAATATACGGTTGATATTTCTTCTACCCTTTTGTCCAACTTCTTGGCCATTAGTTAAATGACTAGAAAAGCGCGGGAGATTCCGTTGCTATAGGAACACGACATCATGTTGATTGTGTTACTTGCAATAGTTTTCCAAATCTTCGCCAAAAAACCTCAGGTTTTTTTTTCCTGGGCTTCCTTTGGCGCTTTCTTACCTCGAGGGAGTAAAGTGTTGCTCCTTTTGTGTATACGTCTTGCTTTGCTCTGCTATCTTTTGAAAAGCATTTTCGGAAGATACATTTCGTCGAGGTTGAGATGATGTGTGAGACATCGTTAGACGATTGGAAATAGAAAAGATTATTGGATGTATATTTATTTTATACCTCAAGGTGAAAATTACTTTCAATTAAAATGGCTGCCGATAAAAAAATAAATCGAAATTTTAGCCGTAAAACTTTTCTTTCGGTAAATTATTTCATTGAGGGCAAAACAATAAAGTTATTTATTTTTGTCGTAACTCTAAATAACTTAGAATTTAGGTTGAGTCTACAGCTTTTTTTTATAACTGATATACGATTACTGTAATTCTTTTGTTTACCTTTGAATATAAAATCTGTGATAAAAGTCTAAAAGATTTATTAGTGTTGAAACAAAAAAGATACCATCTATATTATATAAAACGCTAATGCGTACGTATGTATGTCTGTATGTATCAATAAAACCGATGATATTTCTTTTCTCGCGCTGGCAACAGTTTTCATTTTTAATTGATTGGATTCGGCGCGCAAGAGCACGTAGTGAGCAACCAGATAACAATAATCAGACAGAGCATTATCAGGTTGTTCAATTCAGATTCATGCACTAAAACATGACAATATTTAATTTAAACTCAATTAGGAATTAATTAATTAATTGAAGCGAGAATGCTTTAAAAGGCCGCTGTTGAATTGATATTTTTCTACTGGGAGCTACCTTAACGTCTAAAAAACGTTTAAGTGTTTGCAGGGCCGGATTTACGTATAAGCTAAATAAGCTGTAGCTTGGGGCCCCGAGATGGCAAGGGCCCCCTGATTCAACTTTTTCCTTCTTTTTTTAAAGTTTTATTCGGAGCTGGAGCCCTCTGAAGCCTGAAATACATTTTTTTTCTTCTTTTTTACATTGGCGAACGCTTTTCAAAATCTAATAAAAGCGTTTACAAATATAAAATAATTGTTACTCTTCACTTTTTTAACCAAATGAGCAATAAAAAGGCCTTTTGACTGATGAAAATATTCTGTAGCTTTCGTAGCTACCAGTGATGGGAGTAGTCCATGGATCCTAAAAAGCGATACTCCATGGAGTTGTCAAATAGCCGCCTCAACTTACACTGTGGGAAATATTTTCAGCTTCTTTAAATTGCTGTGGGCTCTTTTGTCCACAGAAACACCCTTTTGTCTGATTTCTGGGCTAAAAATTTCTAAGGCTGTGGGCTGTAGGAGAATATTACAAAAGCTTTTTTTCCTTTTAATTATCCTAAATGTTTTAACTAGCTTAATTGCTTAATTTACTTAATTATTGTAATTGATTTTAATTTGTTATTTTCCAAATTAATCGTACATGAATCCGTGAACTCCTTTCTTTCTTTATTTAAATGGTGGGCCACTATTCAATTCCCTCTTTGACAGGCCTATCTGCCAAAATTCTTGATTTGGTTTATTTTGGATGAAATTGAGATAACACATGTGATTTTACTTTAATTTTACTTACTGCTAATAGACAGAAGCAACATGTGATATTGCTTGATAGAGCATTGAAATCAAGTGATCATCAGCTAAACAAATGTTTAAATATATATGTAAAAAATATTGTTCAAACCTCCTGTCTGACCAAATTTTCCATGTATCCCCGAAATATGAATTATGTTTAATTTGTAAAATATGATATTTCGTACACAAAATTCATTTATTTAGTTAGCTTATGATTTTATTGTTTATTGATCATGCTTGTTTCTATTTTTAACTCCCTGATTTTTGTTGTTATTATGTGTTTAAAGTTAATAAGGCATCTAAATTTTTTAATTTATTAGGATTTCAAATTTTTAAAGCAAAGTCGAAATAACTTCTTAAAATTGCAAATTGAAACTATTTATAAAATTTTGGCAGATTTGTTTTTATTTTAAATTTGTTCATTTAATTTAATAAAATAAAAGCAAATAAAAAATAGTTTTAAAAAATATAAATAAATGACTAGATAAAATTTAAAACTGTTTTGTCAATGAAAAGGAACATATCTTTTAAACAATTTGAATATTAATAAATTATTAAAAACTAAACATTTTTAAAAGGTAGAAAGTTTTTTGATTTGTTTGAAAGGCGAATTTTGTCCCATCATTTGATCAAGAGAATATTTAATATTTGTTTCTAAGAAGCAGTCGGTCGCGTGTGGGTGTGTGGATGATGTAAGAAAAGAGGCATACAAAAAAAAAGCCAATTTAACTTCAGTTAATGCCTCGATAATATATTTTTAAACTCCTCGCAAAAATGTAGTAAAAAAGTTATGCAAATTAATTGTCGCAAACAAATTAATATTAAGTAAGAAAGAATCAAAAATGATATCGAAATATGCTGAATCACTAATGAGTCAGGCGGGATGAAAGACATCGAAACCAATTTGATTAAATAGTGAAATTAGAAAGTGTTTCAAAAATCCGGACATGTATCAGGCTTCAATTTTTTTTCTGTCACAAAATTTATCAGGGACAATTCGTTAGATTTCAATACGGGTTATGTTTTTTCTTTAATTAAATATTATTAAACATTAACTAATATTTGTCTTTCAAAGCTTTTCATTCTGTAATAACGAATGTCAAGCATTTAAAGCATCCAGTTCAAGAATGTCAAGTATCCAAATGACTTCATTTATTAAATTTAAAAAAATAATAATAATAATAAATAAATAACCGCAATATAGGTGTGTATATTTGGGGCTGATGATTATGAAATCTAACACAAAACTGTGAGATCGTGTGTTCTATTCCAGCTGATGACAGTTTTTAATTATTATTTCTTAATACTGAAAAATGTATTTCTTATTTTTTTTTTAAGTAGGCATGTTAAAAACTAATAATTTAACAAGTATTTAAAAAACTAGAAAGCTACACCCCCTGTTCATTTTGCACACTAACCCTCATGATTAATCATTGCAGATTAAGAGGAAAAACAGTTTATTTCCATCTTTTTATTCTACAAAAATTACGATTGAATTTCTATTTACATTTTGAAGATGACTAAAATTTGGCAAATCAATAAAATTGGTACCTCCTGCAGAGCTATTACCGAGGGAAGATGGACTCAAGGGCACTGAGTTCGAATCCCAGTGTTGACTGGTCGATACGAATTCTACACCCGGCTTACAGCAGCCACTGTGCCGAAGTAAAATATCCTCAGTGGTAGACGGATCATAGGTTAGAGTCCCATTGTTGTCAGACTGACAGTGGATAGCTTTTGTGGTTTTCCTCATCATGTAACTTAAATGCTGGTCAGTTCCATCAAAACGTCCCCCTCCAAGACAAAAATTTCTTCCAATACTTGATCCTGGAGTTCCATTGTGTTCTGAATTGAGTTTAAAATTAGAAGTCTAATAAGTTGAACATTAGTAGTCGTAAACTCGAAATTAGGTTGACTGTTCAATGACTACTATAAAAAAATAAACTAATAATTTGGCCGGGATAGACTGGTTGGTAGGGCGTTGAACTCGTGTTCGTGAGAATGAGATTTCGAATCCAGCCGGCCGAAGAATACCCATGTATAAAATGGTGACTGGTGCATGTTAAATCTGCCGTGGTCACAAAGTCCTCTAAGTTCTCACAACAAATCAATACCTCTGGGTACTGATCCAATTCTCTTATCTTCTGGATTGAGTTCAAAATTATAAGGTGATTATTCAATATTATACGGAGTTAAACATTTGTAGTCGTAAACTCAAAATTTAGTCGGTTGTTCAACGGCGGTTATAAAAAAAAATAAAACTAATAATCCAATTGTATTTTCTTATGTTCTTTCTAACTCCTTGCTTATTTTTGACACACCTTCATTATTTCATGTTTCTAAGTCATAGAGCAGCAAAGCGAAATGTAACGTTAAGAAAAAAAAACAATTTAGAAAAAAAAATTTCGCAAAGAAAAAAAAAAAAAAATTAAAAAAAATCACTTAAAATTCCAAATAACATGTATTCAGAATTTCAAGAAAAAAAAACTCTGTTAAACATATAATGGTTCTTCTAACATGCCAAATCTTTACTCTGTACTTATGATGTTCTTAAAAAAGAGTTTCTGTTTTCTTCCTGGTTCAAAAAATATGTGCAATAATAGAAATGCTCTTCATTATAGTCCCATCACAATCAATATATTTAAAAATCAGGCAATATTATCAAATTTTTAATAATATAATGCTATTATTCAGCAGTAAAAAATACGACAGTTTACTTTAGGTTTAAAAAATAGAATTGAACTTAAAAGGGCCCCATTATTTTCAGTAGCTTAGGGCCCCACCAAGCTTAAATCCGGCCCTGAGTGTTTGTATTGAATGCATTGAATTTTTTTATATTTCGCGTTTATTTATGCATTGAATTTTCACGCTTTAAAATGCAGAATATTAGTGAAGCAATATTTGATAATTTATTTTGCTAATATGTTTCTTATTTAGCTAATGTTTTGATTTTTTCACCATGTACAATCTAAATAGCTAATATACTTTTTTAAAAGCCAATAAGAACATTGGTAGAATTTTTCTACATAAGTACAATACTATGTCTTTGATGATAAAATACTATGTCTTTGATGATAATATATTATGTCTTTGTGCTAGAACATTGTGTTCATTGGCGAGCGAGCGCAGCGAGCCATGGTTCACGGCGTGAACCACATAGGATTGCGTAGCTATTCTCGAGGGTTGGCGAGCGTTAGCTAGCAGAGGGCGAAGCCTCCTAGTTCAACGAATTATATTTACAAAATTTGATTATTTAACTATATAAGCATTAAAAAAACACGGGAACTTCGACAAACACTTGAAAAACGTCAGTATAGAGAATAATACATTATTTTCTTTTAAATAAAAATATAATCTAATTGTGCAGTAATAGACTCGTAATTTAAAAAAACAATTAAAATTGAAAACTTGATAATAGTTGAGTGGAATAATAAAATTCAATATTACGGGTAAACGCTTTTAATTAGTAATTTATCAGAAAACAATATTTTAATGACTTCTATTAATTTTATGCAGATTCTACTATTTGATTTTCCAGCCAAGAGAACATCTCCAAAATAGAATGACTACATTATGAGACAACTTTATTATATCTGAAGATATTAGCCAGTTTGGTAAATGGAAATATTAAATGATGGCTGCAAACTCACCTAATTCGATATAATAATAAACCTTCAATTCTAAATGCTATTTTAATAAATGATTACTTAGCAAAATTATTTATGTTGACTAATAGATTTTATTAGAATGCTAAGGGGATGTTTGATCGTGGGTGCAAACACAATTTTTTCAGTACATAAAAAGTGAATAGTTTGAACTCTCATAGAAAAAAATCGCTTGATTACTACGCTGTAAAAAATTCTGGATTGCGATAGAGAGCATTGGTATACCGTGTGCCGGTTTCATTTACCATAAAATCCATTTTTGTCCTAAAAGTTTATAAAACAATAATTCTAGCAAAACGCCATTTTTACTGCAAAATTATCGATTAACTGACTTTAAATACATATTACTGTAAAAACTACGGTATAAAATTTTACGTTAAAAGCGGATTCTAATTTAAAAATAGATTTTATGAATGGTGTATTTAGGTGCCAGTACTCTATCCGCAATTTTGTTTCATGACGGAATTTCGTTTTAGATAAGAAATAACAGTTATTGCGAAGAAATCATCTGTGTTGGTGTGTGTGGTTGCAAACAAGGAGCTTAGTCTCTATTCCGGATTATTTATATTCACTAATAGGTCTTATTAAGAGAAATCCTAAGGTAAATATTTGGAAATATAAGCTAACACAATATTTTAGTTCACATGTAAATGATTTCAACTTTTGCGGAAAAAGCTATTTTATACCAACACCGTAAGAAATTTCTCATAAAATTATGATACAATAATTTATTGCGAAGTAATCGAAAAATAATTGCGTAAAAATTATTGGGGATCAGTGGGTGACAGCGAGCAAGAGGTGGAGTTTTTTAGTATTTAATATTATTTGTAAAATTAGGAAATATTACAAAATTATGTAATATTATAAATGCAGTGAGTAATTATATAATATATGAAGTAAATATAGCATAGTTATAAGGAAAGAAGTGTAGGAATTCAGAATTAACCGAATCTTTAGCATTTGAGTATGCATCATTAACCCACTTCCTTCATTAATAAAATTCAGTGCTTTAAAACACAAAAACCTAATAGTGAGAAGGTTGTATTAAGTAAAAAGTTTGCGTAGAAAATTTCAAAAATCATTGGATATTTATAGATATCAAGATAAATTATCATATTACATTAATTATTGATGCATACTATTGGCAGCATCATTGGGTCTCGAAACCAGAAAAAATTATAAAAAATCAATTGAATTTAAAAATGTTGTAAGACATTTTCCGACAAAGCCTATAGTAAAGCTACATTATTTTGAAATGTTAAAAATTTCATGATTTCAATTTAATTTCACTCTTTAGTGTAAGAACATACCAAAGCTGGATAAGAAAAGCCAAATATTTGACTACTTGTTTTTTAGCAATGCGTGTAAGGCTACGGAGTTGAACATCAGTAGTCGTAAACCCAAAATTGGGTCGGCTGTTTAACGGTGGTTATAAAAATAAAAAATAAAAATAATGCGCTTTAGCCAAATATAATCTGAAATGCTATAAAAAAATTAATGAACTTCCTAAGACACAGGTTTGTTGGATTTAAAAATCAAAATTTTAATAATTTATCCACCAACGACAAAACTGGATTGTGGAGTAAAAAAAAAAAAACAATAGAAAAAAAAATATTCGAATAGAACATACGAAAGACTCGCATAAAGCAAGCACTTTCAGGTAAGACAGGCATAAAAAAATACTCTCCCATTGACTTTACTTCTCTGTAAAACTGTTTCCCTGCTTCAGGTGTCAATATGCAGGAAAAGTAACAAACGCTGCTTTTTCCTTCCTTCCTTATCTAACAGCCGGAGGAAGATCTGCAGCGGCAACATAATCATCAACACTTTTTTCATTGCATAAAATATCAAGAGAAACTGTGTGCAACCATTTTCAAAACAGTTGTCCACAAAAGATAAAGCATTGAGGGAACGTATCCCAATAAATGAATTTGTTGGTACAATTTATTTTTTGGGCAATTTCCCTCACCATTATTACAGTTGATGCTTGTATTGTGAATTTTTGTTCTTTTTTTTCTAATGTTTGAAACATTTATTATGGCTTGCAATTTGCTTACTTATTTATGAAAAACTGCAATTTAATCATTAAGGTTTGAGAAAAAAACAAAAAAAAAATTCGAATTAATGTTGCTCAATAAGAGTGAAGTAGAAATTTTACATGTAAGTACTGGTGCAAAGTTTGAATTCACACAAAAAATACCAGCTTTAAATTTTTTCAAGGTGTTATAAAATCATTCAAAAATTGTTTCAAAATAAATCTTGCGAATATTTTTTTTAATAAAGTCATTAAAAGAAGGGAAATTAAATTAAATTAAAATAATTCATTCATACTGTTTCAAAATTTCATGAGTCTTAACGACTAAAGATATTTTTAATATCGACATGTGAGAGTTTATTCTTAAAAAATAAACTCTAAAAGTAAATGTTTACGTATTTTTTCTATATTTATTTAACCGTGAGATAATTTTCCTTTTTAAAAATACACCTGTCATGTTTTTATTAGAATTACATATTTGCCAGAATTTTTATTTCCCTTATTTTACAAATTTATATTATTATTTAATAATTTTCAATCCCTTTCTAAATAAATAAATCAGTTTTTCAACTTTAATTAAATCTATGAGCGAATATAAAAATATAGTTTTGAATATTCCTTTCCATAATGGCTAACGTTTTATTTGAATACAAATCTACTATTATTTACTATTCTATGTCACGACGAATGGATATTAAAAATATATTTTTAATCTTCCCTTCTTCAACTACTTTAAAACTTTAGCATAAACGTTATTAGATTTAACTTAACGAAGGTTTTTCGAGGTTTAACAAAGGTTTTTTTTTCGAGGTTGACTTTGTAAGTCAAATTATTTAAATATTAACATTGGATATCGCAAGTTTGGTTCGAATGACTAAACTGTTGGCAACATTCTTTTTTCATTTAGCGCCATCAATGGATTTCCTTCTGTATTCTGAAACGTCTGCTACCAGTCACTTATTTATTGCCACTTAATTAGACTATTCGCGGTATTATAATTCTTATGGCCTGTTCTTATTAATATTATTCTACAAAATCATACGAATTATAATAATGGATTAATAAATTAAACTGGCTTTTTGAAGTAGGTCCTACTAAAATTACTGTTAGTGAAACAGATTTGTATGCATGATATTTCAAAATAAATTATTTATTTTCGGGCAAAAATATAATTCTATGGAGGACTGAATAATTACAACTGGAGAGTATTGGAATATCTACATCGAGAATTTTCAACATAGTCATATTTTCGAAAGCCGCTTTATTAGAGGATTTGATCTATTTTATAATAACATCAATTATCTAAATTTAACTAGAAAAGCACAAAAATACTTTAAAACGAGCATTTCTTGAAAAAAATTTAAAAATTCTTGGTTAATACTGATTGATAAGTAGAAATATGTAAGATATTTAAAAGATCAAAGGTGCACAAGCAATATATTTATCTAATCATATATTAGCCCGGTCTGTTAAATTAAATTTTACGCATTTGCTCCATACTTTTAATAATTATCTACTTATATCATTTATAAAAAATGAACCATAACCTAAGACAAATGATTTGAAAATTCTTCATTAAATACTAATCCAATTGTAGGAAAGGTTTAATATAATTTAAATAGAAATATGAGTTATTATTGCTTATTTTCGTTACATATGTTCTAAGAGTTAATGGCTTTTAGTTATATGTTGAACTTTCCTTATAGCAACAGACTAACTGAGATTCTAAAAATATAAAAAAATTTACGTTCTTTTTTTTGTAAAAGCGTAAAAAAAATTAAATGATGTTTGAAAAATTCCTTTTCAAACATTAGAAAATATTCTTTAAGTCTAGCGTATTACATACAGTATCTTATATCCTTGCCGCTCAATCTCTGTCACTTCGTCACAGTTTTTGAAAGAGTTTCCTTCTCTCTTATAACTTTGACCTAATTCTCGCTCTAAAAATACAACCCATAACTTAAATCTTAAATTTGTGTTTCAACGTATGAACTCTTGAACGAAAAAGGCTGGATATATAGGCAAGTGACAAACAAAAAACTCTAAGCGACACGTGATTGTCGACTTACCATACCTCCTGAACCCCTTACTCAACTCTAGAATAAAATCGTCGAAGCGCCATCGTGTGAAAAAGAAGTGTGGAAAAGGTCTTGGCATAAAAGAGCATTCGACCCTACCCCCTTCTGTTGACAACCTGTCAAAACGTAAATGGAGAAATGCGAACGCGAAAATGGTTCTTCGAATATTTTGTTGACGTCGAAATGGAATTGGGCAGTTGCGCGTGCTTTTCGTATGCTGCTCCCCTTTTTTTCCTGTTTTGGAACGACGCGAAGAGCCAGAGGCGTTATGGATAGATTTTATACATTGCAATTGCAATCTGTAATGTAAAAAAAGGTAAATAACTTTATTCTGACGATGATTAAAATGGAAAAGTGTTTGTTTATATAAATTACAAATTTGGGAACTGTCACTGATAATAAGCGATATTTCGAAGAAAAGTTGAAGACTAAATGTTTCAAAACGCTTAGAAATATTCTAGCGCAAAATGTTCACAAACTTTTTCTGTCGCGGAGTATTAAAACGGGAAATTTAAATCTGAAAATTAAGTTTTATCTAGCAGATGTTTGATGTTTAAATAATTTTAATTTTGGACAAATTTCTCATAACAGAAAACAAAATCATGAACAACATTTCAAGGCAAATACTGCCTCTCTACAATTTGTTATTATAATATTTTGGGACTGCTACATTTGTAGCAAGTCTTTACTTGGATTCCTACACAATTTTAATGGGATGGATGAGGTTGTTTTGAAACGCAAAATGATGTTATATTAAATTTACGTATCTTATTACCACAAATTTAGGAAAAAATAGTAGACTCCAAATTATATTTAACCGAATAAATAGTTTTAATGGCATACTCTAAGTTATAATGATAAAATTTCTAAATTTTACCAACTTTTTGTTGTTCCCACAGATCCCATTATACGGTACACTTTACCAACTCGGAGTAGTTTTTACCACACTTTTTTCCCCTCAGTATAGAAATGACTCAAAATATCAACAGTTTTGGAAGATAAAGCACCATTGTGACCTAATTGATTTAAAAATAACCTCAGACATAACTCAAAAAATATTCCAAAACATAAATTTATTCCCTAATTTCAATTATTTTAGAATAATTTCGCCAAATTGGGAGTTTAAAAAGAATTATAAATTTTCAAATATACGTTTTAAAATTCAGTCTACTCTTTACAGCTAATTATAGTTTGAAATTAAAATTTTAATTCATATTAAATTATTGCTTGTTATTCTCCTATGCAAATGAACTTCTGAAAACATCTTTTAAAAATATATAACATACTATGTGATAGATTGTAGAATACATTGTCTCAAGCTACATAAAAAGTGTGCTATGATCACAGTTTCCATTTCAACTGTTAGGAACATAGCATTAGGATGACTTAAAAACCTGATTTTAAAAATGTCTCTGGTTAAAAAATTTGTATCGCTTTTTAACAATTTAAGTTTTTATTCGTTAAAGTTAAAGAAAAAAAAGAAAAGAAGAAATTGTATTTAAAAAGGACTACTTTAATGAAAAAATCCTGATTTTATTTTTAACAAAATATATAATGATACTTTAAACTTACAAATATCAAATATGCTTTCAAGCGCAAAATACGTATTCAAATCTAAAGTAAGTATATATATATTCACAAAATTTCGCAAGAATGAGTGCGTTAATAAGCCGAAAAATATTCAAGCATAAGTAGCTATTTTAATTAGGTAAATGTTCTTTCAATACTAACACAGAACGTAAAGTAATTAATCTTAATCTGCTTTAAAAGCTCTTCATTTTAATTTCATGATTTGGCAAAATTTCGCATTCATTTTTAAAACTTACTTCTGCTATTACTTAAAAAATCTATTAAATTATTTTTCCATTCGTATCTCATGTGAAATTAAATTTATTTTAAAATGTAATCTATTATTTAGTTATGAAAAACTTCTTTTAATAAAACTTTTCTAACATTTGTATGAGCATGAACTGATTTCTGATCATACGTTGAATATCTATCACAATAATTTATGATGAAATGACAATAATTTATGGTGTTTTATGCAATAAATCGTAAATTACAATGACAAAACCGATTTCTGAAAAAATTTATCAAAACTAAGTGATGTTATATTTTTATGGTTTTCTGCAGAACTTTTAAAAACATTATCACATTTAATATTAAAAAAATCAATTTACAATAAATTCAAACCACATAAAAAATATTAGAGAATTCCCTGTTTTGCAAGATTCATTTACACTAACGCTAAACACAGTATATAAGTTGCATTGAAAAAAAGCGATTAATAAGTAGAAAAAACACTTTAAATAAAATTAATTTAGATCAAAAGAATTTTACAAAATATTGTGTATCAAAACTAAGTGATATTGTATTTTCAAGATTACTTGCTAATTTTTTTAAAAAATGATCACGTTTAACTTTTTAAAAAATTCAAATTACAATAAAGTCATACCAAATAAAAAATATTACAGAATTTTAAACAGAATCAGAGAATATGCAGAAGAATAATTCGCAAGGTTTACTTACGTTTACACTTAACACTATTTGCACGTTACCCTGCAAAAGAAAAGCTATAAATTAGTACAAAAAACACTTCAAATAAAATAAATTTAGATCAAAAGAATTTTACAAAATATAGCGTAAATATACATTTTTAACGATCATGTAGTCATTAAATATGACCCCCATTTAAGCAAGCTGCCTTTTCTCAAATTTTGGCCTTTAAAAGAACTTTTATTTTAAGTAACCGTTTTTCTTCCTTATTTTCTAAATATGAAAAGCAAAGCATTTTCCCCTAAATGTATGGAAAAATCTGTTCGAATTTATGATACCGTTTCTGAACTATAAAAACGCGGGTGGTAAGTAAATTTTAGACGATTTTTATTTTTAAAATTGGAAAAGATGTTGATAGGGCCCATTATCCTTTGTTTCCCTCGATCGTAAAATACGTTTAATGTAAGAAATCCTAATAACATGCACTCTCTTACATACATTAAGTCTAGTCACAGCTTTTAAAGTTAAATGAAATATTTATAGTTTTGATAGGCTTAATGT
Organism: Parasteatoda tepidariorum; assembly: GCF_043381705.1. NCBI lineage: Eukaryota > Metazoa > Arthropoda > Arachnida > Araneae > Theridiidae > Parasteatoda > Parasteatoda tepidariorum. Next base: position 94,872,612 of record NC_092207.1, read on the forward strand.
ATAAAATGATAAAGTTGGTATACGTTTTTATTTTCTTGTGCCGCTATTTGTAGTCTAATATTTGTCAGAAAATATTTTAAATTAATTTTGTTTTGAGGAAAAATATGCCAGTATTGTGTTAAATATTTTAGTATCTTTTTTGTTATGTAGATTTTTACTTTTATTGCTGAGTGTTTTTTTTTTTTTTTTTTTTTTTTTTTTTTTTTTTTTTTTTTTTTTTTTTTTTTTTTTTTAATTTTAACAAATAATTCCGCTGAGAAAACCACTTTTATACTAGCATAGATAAAAAAAAAAACTGCACTGCACACTCCGTAATTACCATGTTCAATAAATAATTTTAAAATTCTTTTTTAAGTATATGATAAAAATTATATATATGTTAAAGGCTTCAACTATTTTGGCAAAGAAAAAAATCTGGAAAAAAAATCAAAGCCTAAACAAGAACTATTTATGTAAACAATATTAAAACCTGCTTTATTTCGAAGAAACTGAGATAGCGTGTAACGAATTTATTTTCAAATGTCCGGATTTTGATGTTTTTAATATCGCCTTCCATAAATCCTGATCAATTCAACTAATTTTTATGTTTCTAACGCTTAAAATACTCTTTGTACTCCTAATTTCTTTTTTTAACTTTACTTCCTTCAATTACACTGTAAATTACACAGAAAAATTCCGGATCAAATCACTGCATAAAATGCCAGCACTTTGAATGTATCATCAATAAAATCCATTTTTACCGTAAAATATTATACCGTAACTTTTTTAGTAATATTTGTTTAAATTTGAGTGATTCAGCAATTTTACGGTAATTATTACTATAAAAAGAGCGATAAATCAGATTTTTTGTTTCGGCAACATGCTCCTTTAAAAATGGATTTTATGATTAAAAAAAACCTTAAGTGCCGATACTGTTTACAATAATTTGATCCGGAATTTTTATTCAGTACCATTGCTTTATTTTTGACTATAGTCCTGAAAATATATAATAAATGTATATAGTAATATCAGAATATACCTCATTTGTTTTAAAAATGATTGACGAGAATTGAATTTATAGCTAGAATTTATTTTGATATATATTATTATAATTTTTCTAAACTAGATACTTTTGAACTTCATTATAATTATTATTCCTATTCAGATAATTTAGAAAAATGCCAAATTAATGAATTAACGCAAATTTAATAATAATTTTAGTCTTTTTAAGCTTATTTAAATGCATTAATTAGAATAAATTCGCAGGCCGATTTATAAATTTGCGTAATAAAATTTTTAATTAAAAAAATTTCACATTATTTCCATTTTTGTTTAATTAAATTTTCAGACATTGCATTAATTATAATTTTTACATTAGAATTTGAATTCTTACATTACCATTCGGAATTTTCTCACTCAACAATCTAACGCATCTTATGTCTTCGAATTTTTAATGAACTCATATGAAATTCAGCAATTTTTTAAATATTTGTTATGACATAAATTAACTGATGCTTGGGATTTACATCGCATTTTTTATTTTCACTTTAACCTAAGATAGTAAAAACGATAAAAATTTCGAAAAATGTTTTTTTGAATCTTCATTACTGATTACTTCATTTTTAGTGATTTTAATTAAAATTCTAATTATATATATTAATTATATATATTTAAAAGAATACTTTAAAATAGATATAGTGTGTTTACTAAAAATTATGACTCCTAACATACTAAGAGACTCGTAGGCAATGTACAGAGGAAGGATAACTTACGTTTTGGCTAATAATATATTGCTTTCAGAAATCTAGGTGGTTTTGATATCATATAATAAACATCAATATGCAGTGCACAACAATCAATCTGCAGTGCGCAACAAAAAACTCCCCCGAGAATAACTTTTGATGTAATCATTGAATTTTCATATACTAGGGCACAATCTCTTGATGGTTCGAGAAGATGACTTTCCGTATGTAATTAGTTAGTACAGACGATACTTTAAATTATAAAATCAGACACTAAAACACACTTTCTCTCAATAAACATACGTTTTATTCGACATATTTATATCTCTGGTACGCAAAATATAGGTGGAAGTTGCTATCTGCTAACTATGATTCCAATAGTTTGGCCAAAAGCGTGGACCAAATTTTTGACCAATTAATATCATTTTTACTTTTTGCGTATTTCGCCATACATTGAGAAATTTTTTAGCGAATCAAAAAAATTTTGCGCATGAATATAAAATTCGAGTGTCTAAGGATCTATGCAAAAATGCTGCAAAGATCTATGATCTACTTCGAGTAATCCAAGCCTGACAGGTATCAATACTCTTAAATGACGCATTCTATATTCTTACACAAAGATTCTTCCGCTGCACGTTTCTTACTTAACGCAAAGACAGGCATGTTGCCATGTAAAGCGTAAACAAACTGATTATGCATCAAAGTTTCTAGGTACACAAAACAAACATATATCATGCTTACAATAAAATACATAAGCAAATAATAAATCTAAGTTAACTAAAAGAATTGGACAAGATAAAAATTGTATTTCAACAAATTCGATGTGCGATACGCGCTGTATTCAATTAACTACACGTTAATTAATATTCTTACCTTAAGGTGGAGAAACTGAACTTTAACACGCCATTTTGCTTATAAACGGTCAGCTGGCTCTAACGTCATAGGTCACATGTGTGTGTATCCTTGATCTTCTTCTTCTTGTTCTGCAAGTACCCAATTAGACCAATTTTCACGTTTTTACTTGATAGGCTTCAAATCTTGCGTACCTAGTCAAAACATTTGAATTTAGAAAAACTGATTTAACGACAATCATTGTATAGGCAACTTTAAACAAAATGCTTGCTTGGGCCAACATCAATTATCGAGGCAATACAGCATCCATAATCAGACATTCTATTTTAGCATTAAATAAAAAACATTTTCCCCCTAAAATACAGCAAATATTATTTAATTCGCCCTAAGAATTCAGAATATATAAGGAACGTTTTTCTTATTTTGGATATCTTTTGCTACAATATAACCTACCTATGGGCTAGATTTAGGTTATAAAATACACCTGACTCTGTATAAACTTTCTACTTTATTGCTGAAAATAAATTATTGTTTTGAAAAACCTAGGCAAAAAGAAATAAAATATTTCTTTCTCACTATCGAAACTAGAAACAGTTTTACTATTTCGTTTTATCTTTAATACGTTTGTGAGTTATTATAATATACATCAAATATCCCATATCATCTTGAGTCAGACATTTCGCTTAAGATTTCTGAAAGAAAAGAGACCAGCGCATTACCAATTACAAAGATGAAAAACTGTAAGAGAGCGCAAAAAAAGGAGCAACAAAGAGTTAAAAAGAACCAAAAAAAAGAAAAAGAAAAGATGAAGATGCACTAATGCAAAAGGTCTCGTTAAATGTAAGGCTGACAAGTTTCTCTCACAGTCATAGAGATGATACTTGAAAGCGTCCATTAGGGTTGAGTCTTGTCCGTGACTTACAAAGGAGAAGTGTAATAAAAGACAGAAAAATTAAAAAATAAAAGACCTCCCGTCGCGGAGCCTTAAAATGCATTAATTAGCTATGACTTCTGAAGTACCGTCTAATCTATCTGGATTTTAACATCAAATTGATGTCGCCATTTTTTCCCATTTTCTCTTTTTTACAACCTACAAATAAGATGATGGCGATTGATTTTGGCTCTTAATGTTTAATACCTTGGCTTTATTTTTCTCCTCCCATCGCCGCTTTTGTTTTAACAATTGGCTGCAAAAGGCAGAGAGAACTCGGTGAATATCTTTTGGTCATGCATTATTTATGAACGTGTCGACAGAATATTGAAAGAAAGTGGGTTTTCTAAATCGTTTTAGGATGGTATTAGGGATTGTTGGTTGTGGAAGTGGAAAAACGCTGCTTTACCTGACCTTTGGCTGACAGCAGTGGATGAAAAATGAGTTTTTAAAGCAAGGATATGGCTGATGTTATTAATACTTGAAAAGAATGAGATTATTATTGTTTTCTTAGAACGATCTTCGCCTTACCCATATCGTTACATTTATCGTTAAATTACTATTAATTTCTTTTAAAAGGTTGTGATTACTGACTTTTTAAAGCTCTCTTCTTATAAATACTTCCTTTAATGCTCTCATAAGTTAACAATAATAATAATAATAATTCACTATAATTTTCACAATAATAATGTCATAACACTTTTCTTTTACACACTTTCTAAATGTTAAATACGATTTTAATGTATAAAAATTCACTGTCTAATTTGAACATTTTGAATGGAGGAAATGATGCAAAAATATCATGAAAATCTGGTGTTAAAGTTCCCCCAAAAGCTTAAAATCATCAGCACCTAGCTCAATATTGTTATAAATGCAGATGTATAATATGAAGACAGGATCAGTTTCAACTCGTACTTACGGATTTTTTAGACAATCAATCGTCGTAAACTTTCTTTTTTTAAAAAAAAATAAAATCAAGAAATTAGTCATCAGCGTTTTGAAAAGTATAAGAATCTGGAAAGAAAATACATTTCATTTTTTATAATTATAAGTATGATATAAGAGAACTATAATTGTTTGTTGTTCGAAAAGTTAAATATTTTCGTATTTGTATGATCTTTTTGAATCGAATTTACAACAAAGATGGATATTTATCTTTTAACAAAAATTATTAACATGAGAGAATTACCAAATGTGATAACTATTGATATATCACAGAAATATATCTTGTTAAATCCAATTCTAATAAAGATAGATATTTATCTTGAAACAAAAAGTATTAACATGATAGCCTTACCAAATTTGATAACTTTTGATACATAGGATTTTTTAAATGCGTCATCAATGTTTCACTAAACTACAAAATTCGTACATTTAAAATTACTAGTTGATGCCTATTTTTCGTTTTACCATAACTATAGCTTTCATTATTTTGTTACTAAACATTTTTTAAATTTTAACATTAGGTGATAGTTTGCATCGTTTTGCGAAAAATTTAATTATTGATTATGAGCTTCGTTTTTTCCTTAAATCCAGGTTAAAAAGCATGAATATTTATTACAATAAAGTTTGTACCAGTCAGTATTTTCAAACCAGCTGCTATTATAATTTCCAATAAGCTAATTTAAATTTGTTAAAGGAAAGGGTGAAAATGCTTGCCATCATTTTCTAGACATTAAATGTAGGTTTAAATATCTACAAAAATATTTGAAACAAATTACTTTACAGCAGTGCATACAAAAGTAATATTTGCTACTATACAGTTGAATAATAGGCTATATCTGCCTATTCATAGGAAGTTACAATATTTGAGCAACTTTTATGTCATTTTGAGTTACTATATTTATAGATCCGCCAAATGTAACTAACTAGTTTAAAATGCTCCAATTTAGCTTAAAATCAACCATTTAACTGAAAAGGAATTCAAATTTCTCCTAATTTTACTGTTTAGCAGTATTTTTATTCGCTTATTGTCATTAAAAACTGCATCAATTGGCTTTGCAAAACTTGTATTTTTTGTTCATGTCTTTCTTCGAGACCAATATAAAACGGAGATATCATATCAGCAAGTATCTTGGTCATGTTTCACTACATATTAAAATTTATAAATTTGTTCGATTTAAAAGTTTTCTATAAACAAAGGAAGCTAAATATGATTCAACGCAGCATGCGGGATTTCTAATAACAAAAGCAACTGTCTTTCTCTTCAATTTAAGATTTGATCTCAAACAAATGATAAATGCTAAGCCTTCCGTCATTTAGTTGCACAACATGAATTAAAAATTCATCAAATGAATTACGTTAACTTTAATTAAAATTCAATCGCTAATTGAATTAAATTACAAGTAGAATTTTATTTAAGAAATGAAGAAAATCGAAAACTTTCTATGAAATTTGAATAGCAGACACGTTAAGAAAATAACCAACCTGAACTCGACCCTGAGTAACTGAGAAAAAATTAAAAACATTTAGTTTTAATTGTTAATGTTCGTAAAAGTGTTAAATAAATGAATAAATCATATTTCAGCTTTGTTTTATTAGTAGTGGGGGATTAGCGAAACTTAAGTTTTGTAAGGACATGAGTTAATAGCATTCTTATTACTACAAAGCAAAGATAATATTGCGTATTTAGGAACAAATGTTAAAACTTCCTCAGAAAACAGTATATTCAAGTTAAGGCCATTGTGTGTTACCCCCCTAAGACTAATTAAAAGCTTCTTGAAATAAGAGCTCTGCCGATGCACAATATTTCCCTAAAATACTTACTCTTTATTCATAAATGCGGCAACGATAAACCACACGAGTCAACCTTGAAGCGAAATTCTATTTCTTTTTTTCCCTAACCCAACTCGCCATAAACTGAAGTCAAGATGTCTTTATCTTATCAAAGTTACAGTAAAAGTATTTAAGAGCTTGTTTGAGCGTTAGTGTACTGAAGGCGAGAGCGTTGGAGCGTGCACCAGTGTGAGCGCAGATTGAAGTGAACTCAGCCGTGAAAACAAAGATAAAGGCGTTCGCTTTATTCTGTTTTACTTTAGCGCGTGTCTATGAGCGTCCTAAGAGATTGTATGGAAAAGGAGCGTTAAACAGCTCTTTAATTGCTGAATCGTCTCGTCCGTAACTGGAGAAAAAAAACTGAGAAAGGGTTCTTCTCTATTTTTTTTCTTCTTTTTTTTAAAGTTTTTCTATTTTTTTCAGATTGCATTTTTTTTTTTTTTAAAAAAGAGTATACACTCTTATTTCTTAGACGTCTTTATAGTTTCGATAAACAAATTAAAAGGACATTTTTAATTTACATTTTAAATGTAGTTTCATTCTACATTGTAATATTTTCAAAATATGTTTTGGAATTTCAACATTATTTAAATTTGTACGAATTCATACTTAGAATATTTTAAATTTTTAATGACATTAAATTTTTTTTCAAACTTGTTGAATTGTTAAGATACAAAATTAAGCAGGATAAAAGTGCTTGTTTTATCCTGTTCTACTTCAGGTGTTTGCTATATCCAATTATAAGAGCCTTGTTAAGAGTATCTATTAGCGTTCAAAAGATTTATATGGAAAAAAGAGTGTTAAACAGTTCTTTAACTGAAGAATCATCTCTTTTATTACTGAAAAGAGAAATTGGATGAGGATGTCCTCCAATTCCTACAATCTTTTCTCATTTCCTCTATTTTAAAGTCCTCTAATTTCTTTCCAGTTTGCTTTCTCTTATCTTAAATTTTAAAAAAAAATAGATTATAATTTACTATTTTTTGACTTAAATTTGAATTACATATTTTTAATTTGCCTTTTAAATATGGTTTCGTGATATATTTTGCAATGTTAATAGTTAAAGATACGTTACAAAATTTAAACATTATTAAATTTTGTTCTAATAGCTAGCAATAAGCCATTTTACCTAGAAAATTAAATTTTACCTAGTATTAAGCTTTTACCTAAGAATTCTCTTCCATTAAATTTATTTCAATGATTTTCGTAAAGTAAAACAGAATGAAAGTGTTTTCTTTATTCTGATTCACTTTAGACGTTAGTGTAAATTCTGTTCTGCTCAACGTGTCAATGAGCATCCTAATAAATTGTTTTTAAAAGAAGCGTTTGAAATAGCTCTTTAATTACGGAGTTTAGGTTCGTTTTTTATCTTTAAAATAGAGTATGCACTACTGTTTTTATTCGTTTTTATGGTTGCGATAAAATTAATGAAAATATGTTTTTTCATTTGTATTTCATGTTAGGTTTTGTGATAGGTTGTGAATTAATCCTGCACAAATACATAGTTAATTATGCAATAATTTTTAAAGCACATTTCAAATGTTCTTTAATATTGAATTATACTCTCTGAATATGTTTTCATAAAAATTTTTTTAGTAATTTTTGTTAAATAAAACAAAATAAAAGCATTCGGTTTACTCAATTATACTTTGAATGTTTACTACGAACTGTAAAAATTCCGAATCAAATTGCTGTAGAAAAGTAAAGGCACTTAGGGTACTACTACTTTTTTATTGCAAAATCCTTTTTTTTTCTGAACATGTTGCGGAACAAAAAATCTGATATACCATAATTTTACAGTAATAATTAGCGTAAATCTCTGAATCACTCTAATTAAATAAATATTACCTTAAAAGTTACGGTATAATATGTAACGGTAAAAATGCTTTTTATCGTAAAATAGATTTCTTGTTTAATGCACCCAAAGTGTCAATAGTTTATACCGTAATTTTTTACAGTGTAGCCTGTCTTAATTTAGTAAATACTGTATGTAAAATAAGTGTGAAACAGAGCGTAAACATCTGTTCCGTAAAAGGAAAAAGAAATCGGATGAAGTTTTTACTCCATTTTCTCAGTTTGGTTTTTCATCTAGAGAGTTTTTCATCAGAAGAGTAAAAACAACTATTTTCATTCATTTTTGTGATATAGATATCGATAGATATTGAAGCATAATTTAATTTTAATTTTTCATCAATTTCTAAAGTATATTTTTTTTGTTTAGTAATAATGAATTATCTTCGAGTTCATTTGCATTGCATTTAATTTTTTCTGCAACTTTGGGGGAGTAAAACAGGTTGAAAACATTTTCTTTATCCGGTTTTATTTTATATATTAGCTGTATTCCGTTTTACTTTTTCACCTTTATGAGCGTCCTACAACTAGAAAAAATTCTGGTAAAATTACCGCACGGTATGGTTATGACATTTTCGGTAGAAAGAAAAAAAAACATAATTCTGGTTGATAAAATCAAAATATACGGTTTTTAAACCATTCATTTGATAGTTTTTCCGTTCATGTGTAATAGTTTAACAAAAACTTTGATTTTCAAAATTATAGTTCTCATTACCACACATTTAGTAAAAAAATGCAAATCGAAAAGTAAATTTAACCAAAGAAATGTCTTTCATGTCATGCTCTAAGGTACCATGATAAAGGTTACCAAATTTTATCACATATTATCAAACCATATTTTATTGTTAATGTTACCAAAATCAGACTAAACCTCTTCGTTAAAATTACCGAGCTTTTTGGCGCTACCATAGAACCAGAAATATTGTAAATTTTAGCATATTCAAGTAGCCATGCTGTTCTATTTATACATTTTTGAGGGATATGTAGTTTTTAATCACGTATAATGTAGTTTTTAATCACGTTAATCTCAATTATTATAAATATACATCATTACATATTAACTGTTGCATTCTTTTAAAAAAATACTGTAACTAAAATAATATGGAATAATAAAATAGCTTGAAAAATTGAAAATATATTAACAAATTCTCATGCCGCATTAGCTTGTTGCAACCTCCAATTAGAAAGTCAGGGTTTTCTAACTTTTAAAAAATATGTCTCAAAAAATACATTGGAATAGTTATAAAAAAATTTTACCCTGCGATGATGAAGAATATTGTTGTTACAATAAGGGCTAATAAAGTTTTAAAATGTAAAAACTTCAACCCATGTATTCTAAAAACTGAACTGTGCAATAATTTGCTTAAATTAGTATAAATTTCAGTTATGAATGCTAATTCATTAAAATGTTCAAAAAAACACATTTCTTTCCTACTCTTTATAGCTACTTAAAAGTTTAGTGCTGCCTACTTATTGATACGTATCAGCCGTAAAAATAGTTTCTGGTCGTAATATGTTGAGAAATAGTGATTTACCGTTTTAGAAGTTTGATCATTATACGTAAAACAATTCTATAAAAAAATTTTGGGGTTTTTGATTTCAAACTTAGATGGTTAAAACATAGTAAGTGCATTTTTTGAAGAAAAAAAACACTTTATTTAACGCATTAAAATCCATTTTTATATTTTAAATTTAAATAACTCCGCGTTCCTTCCATAAATACAGAGAAAAATGACTCAATTTCCGTAATCAAAACGATGTCCAAATTATATTCATTTAGCACTAGTAATCTTAATTTCTATAATTCGACTTTCTATACTTTTTCTCAACCATGCACTAATATTTAGACACTTTTTTAGTACTTAACATCCTCAAAAACTCTTTTGAGTGTTACAATAACTTTAAACAATGAATTAAAATCTATACAATGCGAAACTGCATTTAAAAAAAAGTATCCAAATAAATTTTTTCTATTACATAATTCTTATCAATAAATGCTCCGCTGCATTTGAAATCAAAGTTGAATAATAATTCATAATTTTAAAAAGAATGAGTACTCATAAACTGTATCGAAATTTATTAACTATGTTGGCAATGGTCCAATATATTTTGAACAGTGCTTCAGACTTATGTTATTGTCTTTAAAAAAGTGAACATAAATTAGATATCATTTTGATACTTTTAAACGATACTTTTGAAACATAACTCTAACCGGTTTAATAGTTTCAAAAAGGGAATTACTCTAAAAAGACAGAATACGCTGCCGTTCCGCCGAAACGCTATGGAGCATCCAGGTAATTAGTGAAGAAGTTCTTCCTATCCATGCAAAGGGGGTGAACACCTCTTCTAGTTATTTATGATTGTAATTTAAAGCTTAAATTACATCGCTTTCAGGAACACCTCATTAATTACAACTGCCCGACTTTTTCATCGCGTTCGAATTGGGTGTAGAGAAGTGAAAAAATTCTTTTTTTAACTTTTAATTCTGCCTTCCTTTCATGTAAATTCTGAAGCACGAAAGCAAATGATTCGATGGTTTTGTAAAAAAAAATTACTATCTTTTCTCTTCTACTGAAAGAGAAAAATTGTCGTAATTAACGCTTTTAGGTGTCTTTCTTCGCCTACAGTTGCTTCGCAAAAGGGAAGTTGATGAAATAGGGATGCATATTTAGCTCCTTAAACTTCATCAAGTGTGAAAACTTTATTTTATTTGGCGAGAGAATTAAGTGTTTCCATGGAATAGAGAAGAAAGGCAAGTAATTTGTAAATATTGTTTTCTCTTTTAGGCTCCTTAATTTCAGAAAGTCCCTTCTTTGAATATTAATCTTAATATTCTAGAGTAAAAAATAAGCCTTAAGCCGCTACGTGAGTTCGAAAAAAGATAATAAAAATGTCAAAAACGGCATAATTATAATTAGAATTGATGAAATAAAAATTTTAACTATTTATATCAAAAAATTTCCCTTGTTGTTAGAAAAAGAGATTTTTAATTGTAAGTAATTAAAAATAATTCGATCTTCTTTGAAAACGTTTGAAGAGATTATCGGGAGAGACAAAGGTGAAATAGATTTGTGTTTTAAAATCCATTCAGTGAAGAATGAAAAACAACGGCCTTTTGAAAATCCTCCCTTTACAACTTCTCAAATAAAGTTCAAATAAAACACCTTAAATCAATCATTGTGAAGCATTTTTTTATTTCATGATCTCAATTCAGAGTTTTTTGTTTTTTTTGTAATGAGTATCTCTAAAACATAGTTTTAGAGTCATGGAAATCAGTAAAGTTTTTTTAAAAAAATCATACTGTGCTTTAGAGATCACAATTAAACAAGTGAAGATTGAACAAAATCATCAGTGCAATCTAACCGTCATTCACTACAAGGAAAAAATTATTATTCTCTATGGTAATAACATTTCTGGTAAAGAAAAAAATACTCTTGGTTGTAAAAACCAAAATATACTCTATTTAAACCATTCATTTGATAATTTTTCCGTTCATGTGATAACGGTTTATAGAAAATTCTGATTTTTGAAATAATAGTTCTTATTACAGCACATTTAGCATAGAATACTTAATTGTAAAATGAATTTGACCAAAAAAATATGCTCTGAGCTATAATGATAAAATTAATATGTTGTTTAATCTTACCAAAATTATCAAAATTTATCATATTCTGACATCTTTAACCAATTTTTTTTCTTAGTTTAATTATCAGTGTTTAAAAAGCACTGATTTAGAAGAAGGTAATTTATTTTATTTAAGATAAATTTATGTAATAGTTTATTGAATGTAGTGCAAAATTGTAATCTCACAGTTCTAAAATATCTCAATGACTCGTAGCTCCATAATCCATAATATTTCTAAATCAAAAATGGCTCACATGCCTGAAAATAAATTCATATCACTTATTTATTTCATTTTACTTAAACCATAATCCAACCAATTTTACAACAGTCGTATATATTATTATACAAATGAATGAAAATTGGATAAACTTGCAATAATAACTGTTAGGAAAGTTTCAGAATGAACATAAATTTTCAATAAAATATTTAAATCAATTTTATAAAACATATTATTTAAATCTTAATTTTTTTAAACTGATACATTTTAGATTCTTGAATTTAATTTGAAAATTTTAAGACTTTGAAAAAGTGTAGAGTGTATTTGTGAAAAAATAAAACAAATCTAATATTTTATTTCTTTTTATGAACAATCAATAAAAAAAATTTACATTTAAAAAAAAATTAAAAAATGGTTGGAATGCAGAATTGGAAGCTCTTTAGATTAACGATGAATTTCGTTCAATTTTGCTAAAAACCACGTTGTGTTTATGATATTTGAAAACAAAACTGCATCATCTGATAAATTAACATTATTAAATGCTTGAGCTTTAGTGGCTCAGGGGATTTGAGCTTTCGCCTTCCAAAGAGGTGAACCGGGATCGAATCCCAACATGGCTGGTCAATACGAATTCCACACCCAGCTCCCACAGTGCAGACGTAAAATGTCCTCGGTGGTAGACGGATCTCGGGTTAGACTCCCCTTGTCGTCAGGTTAACGGTGGGAGGTTTTCGTGGTTTTTCTCTATATGTAACGCAAATGCGTTTTATTTTAATCAAAAAATCCTCCACGAAGGCAAATTTCTCACAAATACTTGATTTACGAGTTCCTTTCCCTTCTGGATTGGGTTCAAAATTACAAGGTTACAGAGCTGAACAGTAGTAGTAGTGAACTCAAAATTACGTCGGCTGTTCTAAGATAGTTATAAAATATCAAACATTCGAGTCTTGGTGACTCGGAGAATAGAGCTCAGGGGTAGACACAGGTTCGAATCCTAGTGGTGGCTGTTTGAAACGAATTACGCTCCAGATTCGCACCCACCACAGTGCTGACATAAAATAGATTGATCTAAACAGTAGTAGACAGATCATGGGTTGGAATCCTGTTGTTATCGGGCTAACCGTGGGAAATTTTCATTTTTTTCCTCTAAATGTATCGCAAATGCGGGTGAATTTCAACAAAAAGTCTACCACAAATGCTTGGTTCTCCCTTTGTTTAATTCTGGAATTCCTCTGTCTTTTGGGTTTGGGTCCAAAATTACAAGTCTACGGAGTTGAACATTTTTAGTCATAAACTCAGAATTAGGTTGACTGTCCAAACGCCTGTTATAAAATAAAACATTGAATGATATAAAGTGTTAAGTTGTTTAAAAATATTTGTAAAAAGCCTGACAATCTACTGGTCTTTGGCTTCAAAAGTAGCCAAAAATTTACAAGTTCTCCAAATTTTAAATTTCAATCCTCATAAAATCTTCATATAAATAAGGTTTTAAATTATATTTTTTATTGTATTACGAATAAAAATATTGTGGCGTGTATGACCTAAAACTAGTATTATATATTTTCAATTTTAAAACAAAACGTTAACGCAAAAGTACACTTTTTAATTCTATGTTTTTGGTATGATTTCCCGAAAAATGACAAAAATTTCTCTCACGATTAAAGTATCATCTGTAACACAAATAAAAAGCAAAACTATTTTCTGAGTAGGAACAAAACGTGCGGAGTATTTTTAAAAGACACTTCAAATTTCCGGAAAAATGATTAAAAACCTCTTCAGACTGCGAAATGTCTTCATTTTATTTTTCGATAAAAAAAAAAACCCTCCTCTTTCCGCAGTTTATATGACCCAAAAAATTAATACCCGGATGATGATGATTTAAAATAATCTCTTTCCCTTAACTCTGCCCTTATAATTTATCGAAGTAATTTTTTGTAGCGGTAGATGGGCAGTAAAATTTAATCGCACATTTTAGAGAAAAAAAAGTTATGAAGCGTTTCTTGCATCTCCTGTTCTAGAAAAGCGATTAGAAGTTGTCCTAGATTTTCTACTTTGGCGTGTTTTTTGGCAGCATGAATCATTGGGTAATATGGCAGTAAACATTAAAATTAGGATTATTTTCTGGATTCTGGAGTTTTTACCTAGCTTAATTTAAATACAAAAATGTGTTTTATTTTCTCTTTTTATGAAGTTCTCTTTGTGCCTAAACAGTTTTGTGTTACCTTTTGGAAATATAAGCTGTTTTAATAACTCGTTAACGAGATGAGAACGAACCAAAAAATATTATTTTAGTTTGTTAGATAAATAATAAAAAGTTTCCAGTCTTGAAACTCTGCTCAAAGTTTTAGCGAATAGTTTAGCTCTAATGAAACTCTGATTAATTGGGTATAATATGAAAAAAACACAACTACTTCGATTTAGTAGGAACAACATATGACGCAATGCTAAACGAATGGAATTTAGTTGTTGTTTATTTAGTTATTGTTATTAGTAGTTGTTGTTATTTGTTTTAGTTGTTGTTTATTTAGTTGTATTTAGTTTCAATAACTTTTCTTTATAATGCAATAAAATCTGGCGAGCAGCTATTTAAACAATCGAACACTTCGTTTGTTTATTTGTGGCTTGAAGTTAGGCTCGCAGAAAATGCCGTTCATGGGTTAAATTTAGTAGGAACAACACAACCTGTGACGCAGGCTATATTATACCCAATTACCAAGGTCTTCTGTTTATGGGAAAATTTTATTTTTGTATATAAATGCATCAACAAATGTTAAAACAAAATATATTGTTAAACATCTATAAATGCGGGTCTTATATATATATTTGCTTTCACGCTTGACGCCTCAAATAATTGTTTATTTGAATTTTCCAACATTTTAATGTAACTAGTAAGCCATTTTTATTCATTATTTTACATTTTAATAATTTTGTATTTGTAAATAAATATTTAAATGTGAAAAAAATTTATATTTAAGAAGCATTAATAGTTAGTTAATACGCGCATAAACGTTAACATTTCTGAATCTGGATTTTGTACCAAACTTAATTTCAATGCAAAAATGTGATTTCTTTTCTTTCCTTTTTTTATTAAATGTTTTGCGCGTACAGACAGTTTTATGCTCCATTCAATAATGTATGATGTTGATAACTCATTAATGTGATTAAATTAGAAGAAATATTTTTTATTGCCTTAGTGGACTAGAGATAAAAAAACAAAGATACGGGGCTAGGCTTAGAATATACTTAACTTTTTCTAAAGTTTAAAAAAGCTTTTTATAGGAGCACTCACGATGAAACTTCGATAAGTAACTAGGTTTTTCCGTCAATAATAGTAGCCTTTCAGCGTGTTTATACATGGATACACTCTTAAGCTCGGAAACAAAAACATTTATGTGTAGAAAAATATCGACCTATTTTTCAAATAAATTTGATACATTTTAACTTCAATATTTGTTTCATTTTAATGTCCGTTATTTTTTATCACAAATACTTTTTTAAATTTGTTATACCACATAAGAATTTTATTACATAAAAAAATATTTAAATTCAAGAAAATAAAAAAATAAGTATTTAAGGTATCCGGCTAAGTTTAGCAATATATTTTTCAAAAACATTAAAATATTACGCCATTTTTTATTGTTAATCCTATTGGTGCGTCTAATTAAGAACTGAAAAATCAAAATAATATTTAAAAAATGCGACATGCTTTCATTTACCTGATTATTTCTCATCTAGTTTATTTGCAGTTATTAACAAGCAATTTATAATTTCGGTTACTTATAAGTCCAGAAGTTCAACTTATGGCAAATTCTTTACAGAACGTAAAATTTTTAAAAACCCATCCGCCTTAGCACCAAAAACAAGGTATTAAAAATTGATTTAGCTTTCTGTAATAAGCTAAATGAAATTCTTTTTATAAATCAATCTCAGTCGCGAGAATATTTTCACATAGCAATTCGAGAAAAAAAGCCCTATAAAAAGTTAATTTACTACTTTTAATCGGGCAATAGAGGGTCAAAAAAATTCGCAAGTGGTTTTTAAAAAATTACATGCAGCAAGCGTGGACGTGGAATGAATGATAAACAACTGAATGATGAACCTTTACTTCTAACAGAATAAGTTACTTAATCGGAGCTTCACTACCCAGAGAGTTTATAGGCAGGGAAAGTGTTTTTACAGAGATCTAGAAGCCCTCAAAGATGGAGACAGTTTTTGACACTATTAGGATAAATTATCCAAACAAATTATTTCACAACTTAAAACTGTTCTGTTTTGTTCTCACGAGAAATAAATAAATTCCTGTAATAAATAAAGAAGAGAAAAGACATTTTTAGTGTATGGTTCATTCAGCCGAAATTTGTTACGTCAAATCACAAAAGAGACCCATGGTGCTTAGTTACAATCCTTTCAGGTACAAGTAATGTTATGTATATTTAAGTACAATAAATTATTATTGTAATATTTATTGTATAAATATTATATTATTATCGTTATTGTTGATAACTGATATTGTTAAATAATTATTAATTGTTAAATAAATTGTTAATTTAGTTCATATTAGTTATTTAATCGTTATAAAAGTTAGGAATTAGAAGAAAAGCAGACATGAAAATCAAAAAGTAGTAGAAACACCTGTCATTTTTGGAATGATAAACATAATTACCCGTTGCAAGAATGAATATTTGTGCTATGCAAATAGTTTGAAAGCACTTTTGCAAACATTAAGAACAGCTCAATGAACGAACTATGCTTTTTTTTATATAACAAGGGTGGTTCTTTTTATTCTTTTCATAGTTAAAGTTCTAAATTGATGAGGAATGGAAATGGCATTTTTAAAAATATTAAGATTTATCAGGAAAAGTTCTTATCTAAGTTTTGCTTAAATCTTAATAGGGTCATTTTTTTCTCGTTATGTCATGTTAAAATATCTTTGAGACAGAGATTGAGTTACGAATTTCAGTCATGTAGCTTATTACCTAATATTAACTTGATTTCTGAGACATTTTTTTAGTGGGAAAGTTAGAGGAAGTTTCCGAATTCTTACATCAAAACAATTTCATAAATTTGGACTTCTTTTCTTATAAATATAAAAATTTTAGAAATTCTGTGTTTATAACTATAAATATGCTTAATGCAAAATTATCAATGAAGGAATGCGTAACGCAATAGAGAAAATAGCTCGTCAGTAGCCTTTAATGTTGATCCCATGCAGACCTTTACCGTTACCTACATTAAGGATAATTTTCTTCGATGGATCACATTGTCTCTGATTGTTTTTTGGAATATAAAATGATCTAAGATCTAAGAATGATCTACGAGGTTTTGGCAATAATCAGTGAACTAGTAGCATGAGAAGACTTATCTTTTAGCAGCAAATTAAAAAGCCAAAAATGTTACTGCGTAGAGAAATGTTAATGAAATATAGATTTAATTTTTTTTTTTATGCTCGAGAACAAGAAATAAGAACAGGACATAGTCTTCATTTCCCACAATAGAAACAGAAACTTTAAAGATCATTTATTTAAATGTCATGTTTAAACTGAATAAATGAAATAAGAAAAACTAAAAAATAGTAATTATTCAGTAAAAGAAAGCAGTTAATTAGATAAAAAAAATAATATCTTAGCCTTTAAGTTACTATTAGACATAAAAAAGAATTGAACATTTAATATGTTTTCCATTTGAAAAGAAAATGATATGAACTTATAAAGTTTTATATTTAAATAAATTCCCTTCTTATTTCGAAACTCTACAAGATTCGAAACAAGAGAAAAATCTTTGGGAAAACGCTGGATCCAAATAGAAGCTCTCGAATATTTTGCCACCTTTCATTTTGCCGGACACAAAGTGGCAAGAGGGACGATAGTTTGACGGATAGTACAATATTTACTTTCAGGAAGCCGGATTTCCCTTATTTAACCATCACTCACATAGCTTCGGTGCAAGAGAAACTCCTCGATTAAAACTCTAACACGTGGAAAGATGGGGCTGGTAGCCTTGGCAACCAAACAGACCCGCCCATCAACGTATTACGTAATATGACACGCCTTATTACTGATATCAGTACCGCCATCTATCGCCGAGTGTTGTAGGCGCGTGGAGAAGTATCCCTAGCTTTAAGAAGCCAGTGTTAAAGACAGAGTGGAAAATCTTTTCTGATTGCATCCGGCGCTCCTGGACTTTCTCGACTTACAGACAGTGTGCGTGTCTAAAGGCGGCAACGTTTGATCTTGAGGTAAGCATTCTTCAAATTAGTTTCGAATGTAAAAGTTTTTTTATGCTCTTATTTCTCAAATTCCTCTAAACTTTAGCTGAGAGTCGTTGAAAATTAAATCTTTGTCACGATAGAAAATTATATGGAAGCCTTATTCTAATGTTTACAAAAATAAGAATTTCTTTCTTTCTTTATTATTAATAATTTTGTTTTTTTTTATGCAAAAAAGTAGAAAAAAAGTATGAAATGATATTTAATTAATATTTTCAATAGTTCTTTTCATCATGGAAACGTTACAAAGCAATACACGTCTGAAAAAGTAAAATAACTACGTGTTATATATTGTTATGTATAAAAGAAAGTCTGTAAATCTGTAAAAAAAAAGAGAAAATTACAGTTTTATTTTTATTTAAACCACTTAGGGCTGACTTTTAAGTATTTTTTATCGTACTTCAGAAAAAAAACTTTTGAGCAATTAAAAATCAAATAAAATAATTAATTATAAAATATATTGGGCATAAAACCTTTAATTTAAATGAGGATGAATTGAGAAAATTAAAGTTATTTAATAAAAATCCTTGTATTACATATTATACTTTTTCTGGTTATGTTATTTTCTTATACTTATGTTATTTTCATTTCTTTTAAAGTCCTTTTAAAACAATTTATTTGGAAAAACGTTCTCTTTGCGATTAGACGGAACTCAGTGATTGCCCTTAAATATATTACTACGATTTACTACGATTTCAGCTCTGTCGAGACAACAAAAAGTCCTCAGTAACTTTTAGCAAAGTGCTTTGATAATGATTTTGGTAAAATTAATGACAAAATACTGTTTTAATATCTGATAAAATGTGGTAAAATTTGACAATTTTGACATCATACCTTAATAGGCATAGGCATAAACAAAATTATTCGCTTAAATTTACTTTGTAGCTTTGTATTTTTCACTCAATGTGCGGTAAAAAGAACTATTAAAAAAACGTAATTTCTGGTAAACCGTGACCATATAAAAAGATTTGATTTAATATTTTGATTTTATTAACCAAAGTTATGCTTCTTTTTTCTAGAAATATCATTACCATACAATACGATAAATTAATTAGAAAATTCAGAATTTTTTCCCCGTGTACAGGTCTTAAAATTACTATATTAAAACTGAAAAAAATATTATAAAAATAATATTTAAAAAAAATACGATTTCTGTAATCATAACTTAAATGTAAAAACGAAAATTCGTAATTAAATATGTTTACTTTCATTAAACAAAGGTAAAATAGTTATTAAGAAAGATCGAAAGCTTAAGATATTAGTATTTGAATACAATAAGCAATTTTTTTTATTACTTGAATTGAATCAGAGTGCCAGTAAGTAGCTCCTTTAAGCATTTTATATCTTCATTTTTTAATGTGTCATAAACAGAATCATCGGTACTAATGTTGGTTTAATAACAAAACATGTAAGTAACTAATATTTTATGAACTCAAAATTTTATACTTTATCTAAAAAGGCATTATTTTAAATTTTACTTAATTACCTTTCCTCACGATGTTGTAACCTTTCCAAACGACAGCTCGCATTTGTGTTACTACTTTATTTTAATCATTTCAAGGTTTTAACACACTACGCCCCCCAATTATCACAATTATTAGTCTGCGGAAAAAAAATCTGACTCGATACATAATAGTGATTTGTTAAGTGTGGCAATCTTTTATCAATCACTATGAAATTTAATTCAATTATCCGGGCATGCATGAATAACAAATCTTGAAATAACAAATCTTAGAAAATTATTTATTTTCAAATAAAAAAAAGAAAGACAATTTACATTTAGGAAAACTTGAACTTAATTAATGAGCGAAAAATAAATTAAAGAAGGCATGATAAGGATATCAACTGTTTGAAAGTGCACAGTACGCAAAATAAAAAACGGATCACCTCGAATAACTTTTGTTCTAATGATTGGTTTTTCTCGTTCTAGGACTCAATTTTAAGGTTTCGAGAGGGCCTGACAACAAATAAGCTAATTAATTAGTGCAGATGATATTTTAAGTTAGGAATTGAGACACAAAAATGCACTTTCTCGGAATAAACAGACGTTATTTCGCAGTATTCGGAGATCTGACCCCCAAAATACAAGGAGGGAGACGCAATCTGGGAAGTATGGTTTCAAAGTTTTGTCAAGAAAGCAGTCCAAAGTTTGGACCTCTTAATGTTAGTTTTATTTTTTGCGTATTTCACCATATCTCGAAAAAAATTTAAGTGAGTTCAAAACATTTTGTACACAAATATAAAAATCGTTTCTTCAAAGATAATTCCATGTAAAATATAACTTTCAGTACACATTTGTAATTTTTTATTACTTTATTTAAAAAGTGTGGAAGAAGTTTCAAAATTGCAAAGTATAAAAATGTTCATATAAGTTTAAAGAATGTAATTTTAAGGGTCACTCAACGATATTTTCAACGCTAATGTTTTAAGAAGGTTAGTTGTGATTGCAGTATTCTCTACACTGATGTTTTTCTTAATTTTCCCTATTTGGGTATTGCTACAATAATAACCAGTAAATATTCATATTAACCAAATCATAAAGTTAAATTGAAATTGGAATTTCATAAGAAAAAATTTCTAAGAAAAAAAAAATTTCTTGCTTATCATCTAAGTAATATTTTTTAAGAGAAAGGTGTGCGTGTTTATGAACCACCTATGCTAATCTCACGATTCACAGCCTTAAATACTTTTTGAAAAATGCATACTCAAATATCACGAAACAAAGTGACAAAGTGACATAATTGTTTCCTGATGTAACCTCCGAGCAAACATTTCATCAGAGTGACAAAATAATTATTGTCACTTCTCCAAAGAAATTAATTTCTTCAACATTAAGGAAATAATTCGTCGCTCTATTTGACTTTTTTAAAAAAAAAAGCTTCTTGTGCCTAATGCACTATCTATTCTAATAATCACTTTATAGTGGGCAGAATATAGGTGGATCAATGTGATCCCAAGAACACCAGAAAGACTGAGAGATAAATTACACCTGTGCCTGAAACAGGATTCGAACCCGCGATCTCCCACAAAGCACTAAGATGAGATCCTGAATTGAGGAACATTTTCGTCATAAATTTGAAAGTTCGCGTTTCATTACAGGCCACTTGATTTTGTGAGGAATCAAAATTGACGAAATACAGCTCGAGGTTTGCTAAATCGTCACAAGTGAGAGTTTAGTTTCTGAGAATGTGGGACAAACCTACCACCCTTCACACCTACAATATCTGAAATGAGACAATGTTCCTTTACCACTTTAAATAAGAGCACTTCAAACGGTACTAAACAGACAAACCATTATAAAAAGTCTGTTCAATCTGGGTGCATGCACAAGTAAAAAATAACTCCCTTTTTAGCACTTGATTATATTGATGTCAACTGACTCAAAATTTTTATATTTTATTTCTACTCAGTTTTTAAGAAAAGAGTAAACATAAAAAAAATAATATTCGTAGGAAATAGCAGAGTCCAAGCAATAAAATTAAATACGCGTTTAAAACGTAAATTCAATCCATATTTCCATGTCTATCTTTAAACCCAGTATATTTTACATATAATAACTTTGAATTGAAATTAAGCTACGATATATTTATCATACATTTCCGCATTCAAAAATTTAAGTTCTCAACTATCTCAGTAATTATTTATTTAGAGCTTGACTAAGCTTTCATTGAACAAAAACGTGATTTTCATTCCGTACTCAAACTGATGATTGAATATTTGAAGCCGTGCATTTCTGGTATTTCTCTATAATACAAATACTAATTTATTCACATATTTCTACGAATATATACATAAATATTAATGTAGTCACAATCAAATAATTCAACAAATGAACATATCTACTTGTTCGAAAATTGAATGTAAGGCACTACTTCGGCTTCAGTTCGGTAAAGTTACAAAATTGCTTTCTGAACCAAATAAGTCTGATAAGTTTTAATTAAAGGCATCGAAAACTAAAAATAAGAAAATTATTTTCATCATTTTAGCCACATTCGCGAGATTAGAATACATTGAAAATTTCATGAAGTGTTTCATGATTTAGCATTTAATTTCTCAATTGTAAAACGTCAAATGCATTCGTGAGTTGCGATATTTGGTTATTTTACTTTGTGTTTAAAAAGTATAAACTAAACTACATATTTTAATAAGCATTAAATATTTTAAATAAAGCCCGCTAAAATATTTAAATTAGAAGAATAAATTTAAAAAGTTTTGTGGATATTTTGCTTACAACGAAGCGCATCAACAACTCGCTGAGGCTCACCGATCCCCAGAGTTGCATTTGGATTCAACAAGATACAGCAATTTTGAAATTTGGAACAATTTCGAAATTTGCATTTGAACTAAATCCCGCTTTTGAGCGCCACAGCATCACAATAAATAAACGATCAGTAAATAAATAATAAACACAATAAATTAAAAACAAAAGAATAAATAATAATTGTACAGGGTGCAAAATAAGCAAAGAACCACCCTGAATAACTTTTGATCTAATGATCGAATCTTCACGCTCTAGGACTCATTCTTAATGGTTCGAGAGGATGACCTCAAATATGCTAATTAATTAGTGAAGATGATAGTTTAAGTTACGAAATCAGACACAAAAACATACTTTGTCTGAATAAATATACGTTTTTTGCAACGGATTCAGATTTCTGATCTCCGAAATATGGTCCCCATAGTTTGATCAGGAGAGTTTGATCATAGTTTGATCTTAATGTTAATTTTACTTTTTGCGTATTTCGCCATACCACGAGAACTCTTTAAGAGAATTGAAAAATTTTTGCACACACTTATAAAATTCGTGTATACAAAGATAATTATATGCAAAAAATAAATTTTAGCATACATTTATTAATTTTAATATTTTATTTAGTAAAAGTCGAAAAAGGTTTCGAATTACACATAATTTTTAAAAGTATGTACTTTTACAAAGCAAAATCTAAAACTTGAGCGAAATCGGATGAATTGTTCAATTGTAGTAAAATAGACATGAATTAAAATTAAGGTGTCCAAACTTTTAACAGCTCTATTGATCAAACTATGGGAACCATATTTTCCAGATTGTGGCTGCTCTATATTTTGGGGGATCTGAAGTCTGAATCCCTCGAAAAAAATTCCTGTTTATTCAAACAAAGTACGTTTTTGTGTCGGATTTCACAACTTAAAATATCGTCTGCATTAATTAATTTACGTATTTAACAGGGCTCGAAAAAACTCAGAAATTTTACCCGTCCCCGAGGACTGCTTGTCCAACAATGCACCCGTCCTCCGTTGAAACTAACCCGTCGCTTTTAAATAAATAAAAATGTAATTTTCTCCTATTTTTTACAAACATTTATATAAATTGCGCAATGAATTAGTCGTTACTAGGATTACATTATACAGTAATAAAAGAAATACTAGGTTACTAATAGTAACCTAGTATTTCTTTTATGAAATAATTTAAATGACAAGGGTCAAGTTATCTGGAATGTCAAGTTATCCGAGGGTACTGCGTTTTTTAAATGAATCAAATATGACGTTTGCCAGTTCCACAATCAAGCCAATGATTTACAGAGGTTTCTGAACAGAAATCTGAAAGGGGTTTTCCATTTAGGTAGATGTTCATAATTGCTTTTAAAGCTTCTTGTTTAAGACCAGTACGTATTGTGTTTTTTTGTAAGTTTATTGCTGCAAAGCCCCTTTCAACCGCTGCAGTACTCCCAGACAGAGAAAACATCAATATATGCGCAGTATGTTGCTGTATTGTGGGTCATTTTGCTGCCTTGTAACTTACAAGACTCTTGTAAGATAACAAAAATTGAAAATGTATCACGAACATTAACGGGAAAATGGCTGTCCGCGCGGACGTCAGATTCGAGAAATTCGTTGTCCGCGGAGAATTTTTGACCGTCGAGGGCTGGCGGACGGGCTGTTTTTCGAGTCCTGGTATTTAAGGTCAACCCCTCGAACCATTACGAAGGAGTCTTAAAACGTGAAGATCTCGAGACGTTTTGATCATTGGATCAAAAGTTAGTTAGGATGGTTGATTTTTTTTTTGTCGCACTGTACAATGAAGTTTTTAAAGTTTCGCAGACTTAATCTAACTAATGTTTACGTTAGTTACTGTTTCTCTACAATTACTGCTAGTTACTGTTTCTCTATAAATTTAGCTAAGGCTTTACGTTAAGATGCTGAGGCTTTCAGGCCAGCGGGCATGTACGCGGTTGTATATTGCGGTGCAATGACATATTTTTTAAATCAATTCGTTTACTCTCAAAAATATTTGTTTTTTATATTGAACAATACTTATTTTCTTAAATAGAGAACTAATTTATAATTCTAATAATATTTAAGTAGTTTTTTCACCTAACTGCTAAAGAAAAAATGAAGAAAACTTTCAGAATGAGGTTCGTCAAACTTTCTGCTGTATTTTTTTTGTATTAAAATAACTTTAAATATATCTAAAATATTTATGTGCTCTTCCAAATCCCCTTCAATATGAAACACCCTGTATTTTGATAAAGAGGTGGAAAAAAAATTTCGTAAATAATTTAATGATGTTCCGAAGAAAGTAAATTAAAAGTTATTTAATCTCGTTTTACACTAAGCCTTTCCATTTAAATTTGCCTATTTTAAGTATTGTTGATGCATATCTCCAGAACTAAATAATATTTATTTCAAAAAAATAATTCAAACTTTTTGAAACTAAAAGAAATAAAATTTTCAGTTCTACGAAGTAATTCGATGATTTTTAAGATTGAAAAATCTTAAATTTCAACAATAGAAAACAAATTATTTGATCAAATGTACAATAACAAGTTTCAGTTACCTTAAAATTCTCCAAGAAAAAAATATACGAAAAGGATTAAATTACTTTGAGGCATAAAGACTTTTGTTTTTTAAAATCTATTTTATCCTCTATAAAAGGAACAAACATTTCCTGAGAAAAGTCTTATAAATTGAAAACTAAATTTAGCTTATGTATAGAAGAAAAATAAAGTTTTATTTTATAATACGTTTCTTACTAATAAAGTAATTTGGTCATATAAAATACAGAGAAAGCAAACAATTTCAATTATTTCATTCCACATAACCATTACTTACAAATATCAAATTTCAAGCCACTAATGGAAAAGATATAAAATTTTATGAAAGCCACAAAAAAATTTTTATTTTCAGTTTTCCGAAGCATCACGTGTCCTCTTTATATTGAATTGTTCGAAGAGTAATTTTTTTATGATAATTAAAGGTGATTTTTAATATAGTGAACAAATATTTTATTAAATCCAATATTGCTCATTCTGGTTCAATACCTTTTTGCTATCTTTCTGGCAGCAACATGATTCCATGGCCATAAAAGTTTTGTTCTTGGTTGGCAAAAACTGATTTAGGGGATTTTTGACCTTCTTATTTAAATTAAAAGAAAAACCAACTCGAAGAAACTCGAAAAATTTGTAGAGACCAAATCATTGCTATGGACCAGTGCTTCCCAAAGTGTGGTAAGCGTACCCCCAGGGGTACTTGAACAGTTTAGCGGGGGTACGCTTTCTTATGCGAAATATCTTGCAACAAACGAAAATTTCAAAAAACATTTATTTAAAACCAAAGCTAGCCATGAAAATTTACGATTACGTATTTTTCTATTGGCTATTTTTTGCAGAGTTACCAGTTAATAATTAGTGGTTTCAACAGCCAGTTGTGATATTTAACTTTTGTGCAATTTTTTATAGTAAAATAAATACATTCATCTTTTTATTAGTGGCACACAGCTTTACGAAAAATTTAGAAATGGTACACAAAAGTCAGAAGTTTGGGAAACACTGCGATAGACAATCCAGTTTTCATTTTCAGTGATGATGGACTTAAAAAATGTGTAATAAAGTGAATAACAAAGAAAATATATCTATGTACGAAACGAAGCAAATTTCTTTCCGTATGAAAATGAGGAACCCATATGTTAAGATTTGGTGATTAAACCTTAGGCTTTTCAAAGCATGTTGAATTCGATACATTTATTCTCTCAGAAATCTTACCAGTTGTTATTCCTCGGCTTACATCAATTTAATGACTTTATTGTGTATTCATCACCTTAAATTGGCGTGGAGCATCTTCGTAAATGTTATTCGAAATTTTGCCGAACCGAAATTTTGCAAACCAGTTTTGCCATTTATCTTAGTGGCAATGCATTTTCTCCAAATAGCATTTTTAACTTTCTGATAAAAGAAAAAGTAAAATATACCAAACATTTAGCTTTTAACTTTCCAGATTTGAAAGGGCACCAACCAAAAAATACTTTCGCCGAATCAATCAAACTTTTTTGCAAGCAAATCTTGCTATATCAACTGTTAAAATATGTAACAAATGGGTTAATTACATGATGGTCAAATATATATTATATGGCTTAAGGATAAAGTTGACTGTGAAAATATATAATTAAATGTTCTGTTGGGAAAAAAGCGAAGTCACTTTCCGAACAACCTAATAGTAAGATCAGGTTGGTAAAAAAAGGGGGATTTTTTCCCTAAAACCCTCCTTAGTTACCTTTCAGTTTTCAATTCAAAAACCTAATTTGCTGAATTGTTAATTTTTGTATTGTTAAATAAGATACTGAAATTTTGGATTATTTATAAAAAGGAAAATTTTCTAAATTAGAATTTAAATCGTTTCTAAAATTTATTTTAATTACAAAATATATTTATAAGTACATTATTAAACTGTGATTTTTTTGTGCATATACTTTCTTTTCCATCGCAAATGATTATTCAGATCATTGTATTAAATGTTATTCTTAATTAAACAGTAAGGTGTTCTTTTTACATTTCAAGGCGGAAATTGGGTCTTTAATTTAGCAATACTAATGTGCTTTGACAAAATTTTAAGAACTTCAAAAACCAATAAAATACTTTTTATTAACCTGATACAATCTAGTTTTCATAGCATTAAAACTAAAAAGCCTTAATAAATAATGTTTCCTCGCTTTTTTTTATTTATAAATATTAAAAATCAATCAATTTTTATCATTATAAAGCAAGATTAAATAGAATTATCTAATCTTATTTTGAAGCGTGTAAACTGATAAAATAAATTAACTCGAAATATGTGGGGAGATTAGTCCCAATCTAGGAAATATGGTCCAGTTTAATTATGCAGGAAAGCTGTCCGAATTTTATTTCCCTTGATGCTAATGTCACATTTCGCGTATGTTGCCATATCTCAGGTACATTTTAAGCCAATAACAAATAAATTTTATAATTCCAAGCTTTTTCTTAACTAATTTGTTTGTTCAAAGTAATTACAGATAAAAATTAGTTTTTAAAGAGTATTTTATTATCTTCTATTATTTAATTTCATGATTGCCGGAAATATTTTTAACTGTAAGGTGTCAAAATGTTTAGATAATTTTTTAATTAAAAACAACAACTCAAATTTTAAACGTAATCATTCGAATAGTTCTTGAGAAAACAAATTTAAAAAGCAACTTTTTGAAAGTACCTTGTTGTGTATGAAATAGGAGGTTTCATCCATCATATTCACAGTTATCTTGAATACTATTCTAAACCATCATTTTATCAACTGAGCATTAAAAGTATAATAAAAGTTGTAATGAACAGAAAAAGATGTATCTCCTTCTATGAAAGTTAAAAAGCAACAAATAAATATTCACTTTTAATAAACAACGGTGAAATTAGAAAGATAAAGCAAATAGTATTGATTAAAACTTAACGATCGAAAACATGATTCGATCCTTTTTTTAACTGCAACTGTCTAAAATACATTACAAATAAACTATTGACGAAAAAATATCAAAATATACTGAAACTAACAACAAAGTTAACTGAAACTATCTAAACACACTTCTCCTGAATTTTTTTTCATTTCTGCACTGAGGAAAAAAGCGTGATTAAAACTGACAGAATATGGTAACATTTACCCTGTTTCTGACTCAATGAAAACACCAAATATCTCGGTAATTTTAACCGAAGAGCTTCGGAAATGCTTTTGATAAGATTCACAATAAGATAACGTTTTACAATATGTGATAAAATGTGGTCAAATTTAGTAATTTTATCATGATACCTAAGAGCATGGCATAAAACCTATATTCGATTAATTTACTCATCTATATTGTATTTTTTACTAAATGTGTAGTAATAAGAGCAATACTTTGCGAACCAAACTATCTAGTAAACAGTTATCATATGAACAGAAAAATTACCAAATGAATTATTATACCATAAATTTTAATTAGAAATACGGTATATTCTAGCTTTATTAACCAAAATTATGTTGTTGTTTCTTTAATGACAATACCATGCAATACAGTTATTTAAAAAGAACTCCCTTCTCCATCTGTTGAACAAGTAAAAAAATGATCGGGAAGTTTTCTTTATTTTACCGAAAATGATACGGACATTTTATATGGAGCTGGTTCAAATTTTCACTTTAAGTAGATGAGAACGTCAAGTAAGTCATCAAGAACTAATCTCATATAACAATACCTAGATCGTGTCAGTAAAATCGAGGGCCATTAAGGCACATGCGAAATTCAAAATGATCGATAAGGTTAAATTAATTGCTTGTTTCCAGCTCGTGTAGCAATTTATTGAAAATTTAAACAAAGTAATAGTTTCCATAAACCGTAAGCATCGAAAATACATAAGTTTTACAATAATGGCATAATTTCCAGCAATTTTAATACGATGCTTAGTATTAAAATATTTTTGAGGTGGCATAAATATTTAATTTAACAATGTACCTACGCAAACATTTATCGTAATACAAATTGAACTGAGTTTGGACAGGCTTTTAATGAAAAATATAGACATGGTAGAATTGCGTTAATTTTGCATATATACTAACAGAATCATTAAAAAAGTATTGTCTTTGATTGCTACCTGTGATAATTCAGAAACTAAAATCAAAATCAAAACAATAAGTTAAGACGTATTTAATTCAAGAAAAATTCGTTTGCTTTATGCTAATTGATTAGGTACCTTTCTTTTTTTGGAATGCTTATTAGATACATAAGATGCGGCTAAAATAATTTCAAAATGCTTAAAATTTTAAAAAAAAAAACAGTTTAATTCATATTTATAGAAAATAAATTAGAATTTAATAAGATATTCTAAAAAAGGAGTTACAATTTGGGTTCCAATGATTCTTATTCAATCGTAATATTTTACAATTTTCGCTTAGTACTATTAAAAGAGAAAAATGTATATTACGATTTTCGATCGCTGCTGTTGTCTCTATTTAGCACTTATATATACTATCCATTTTTAACTTTTTAAATTAAACACTCAAAGCAAAAATTAAAAGTATCAAATTATTCGACTTTACTGTACCAAGAAGAAAACTATACTTAATTATCTATTTAGTTTTAAGTCTCACAATTGCTTTAAATTACGTATTCTTGTAGTATTCTTTCTAGATAAAATATTGCTTCTATGTTTCTGTCTATTTTTACATTCTGCAAATTACCCAATTTTATATTCAAAGAACATACTACAATTACATTACAAAAACATCTACCAAAATTTATGAAGCATATTTTAAGTAACATAAATTATTAATTAATTTACATTATATTAATTTATATAATATAAATTATGTATATTTAATAAACATACTGATAGATTATGTTTATTTAATAACTGAGATAATAATTTTTCATCAATCTTTCGTAACTAAAACTAAACAATTTCTTCATTTATTTGTTGAATAGTTTTATTATATCATATAAACTAAATTAATTTTAACAAAAATCCTGGAATTCTCTTGAATAACAAATGACAGAAAGATGTTCATAAAATTTAATTTAACTTACATGCTATTTGCTTTAAAACTACAGAATTCAAATAACTGATAAAACTTATGTAATGTTTTGTAATGATGCGAACAAACTTATGATAACAATCAAGGTGCAAAAAAAGTTTGAGCAGTCTTGAGAAATAGTGAAAATAGTCTCACTCAATATTTTTTAAAAGATATTCAATAATACCAAACTCGATATTTCACCCTCACGCCCTGAGGGAGAAACCTTGAAATTTTAAATATGAACCCATATTTTTATTGCAGATTCGAATTCTCCAGAAAAAAGTAGTCCTGTTAGAGTTATAGGTTTATACATTTTGTTTCAGAGACGGCGTTGTAACCCAAAATTTTAAAAGGGTATTTGAAATGTTCTTAACTGGAGACATATCAGATTGAAAGTAAAAATAAATAAAACTAAAAACGCTTCAGTATTTTTTGAATATTTTTTTTATGGAAAAAATCTATAAAAGAAATTTTTAATGGGTCTATTTTTATCTTCTTAGTGAAAAATATGGAAAAATAGAAATATATAAAACTAAAAATGTTTCAACCTCTTTAATCGGAAAAAAATTAAAAAAAATTTTTTTTCAATGTGTCCATATTTATCTCCTTAATCTAATGGGTCTTGAAATTCGCCATTTTAAACAGATTCACTCTATTTAGTTATTTTCAGTAACAATGGTGGTCACTCGCGACCCATCAGATTAAAAATAAAAAATAAATAAAAATCGATTAAAAAATTTTTTCAGCACGTCTATTTTTATCTTCTTAAAATAAAATATTCAAACTAAAAAAAAAAAAAAAAACTTTTGAGTTTTTTTTTTCCAGAAAAAAAAATCCGGAAAAATTTTTTTGTCTTCTTATCTGATGGGTCCCTAAACTTTCCATTCTAAAAAGCTTGTACCTTATTAATTACGGCACCATCGGTGAACCAAAATGCATAAATCTACCTTTATAATAGGGTTACTTTTTCCCGGAAAATCCGAATCGGCGAAAAATAGAGGTTCATATTTAAGATTTTAAAATCCTCCTCACCCTTTCTACTAGGAGTGGGGGAATATAGAAATTGGTATCATTGGATAGGTTTTAAAAAATATTGAATGCGTCTAGTTTCACTTTTCAAACCGATTTATATTTCTCGAGATCTTTGACAGTTTCCAATTTTTGAGTTATACTTCTTATGCGACTTCCAACAAGATTGCGTTAAACGTTTAACGCTACATTTTTATTGGCCGGGAAATCACGTGGTAGGATCCAGTTTTCCCTCATTCATTTCCTTATTGTTTTGGCTCTCACTCGCATAAAAATAGTAAAAGTCATTAAAGTATCGTTTTTCTATAAATATTTTTTTAGTTTGATTTGATACACATATAATTTAATAGGATAGTATTTTTTATTTTCAAATTTAATGGATAACAATTGTAAAAAAAAGAGTGAAAACAATCCCACGGACTATGCGACGGATTTAAGGTTATGTCAAGGTACGTCTCTTGTGAATATCAATTGATTGTTATGTTTTCTCTTTTGAAATTACATTATGACGCATTCATATACATTATTAATACAAATACATTTTCCATGCCGAGACGATGAGGCAACCACAAGCACTTCCACTGGTGCAAGAGGTCCACGAGGGAAAAATGCGCAATATTACGGTTATTACAGAGCACGGAAGCGAGCGGAGCAAGAAAAAGAGTCGTTGAATAGAACTAGTGATCCTTCTACGACTGCTTATTTTTCTACAATTAACGTCGCAGGTTACGAAGTTTAACTTCTTCCGCACGGAGGAACTCCATGCACTATTTTTTTTACACCTTGTCTGTCGGAAAATCATTTTAGCATGAACAAGAATCAATCCTAATGTATGTGCAATGAAAAAATTAGCCATGGAAGAGGAGAAGAGAAATTACAGTAAACAAACTCACATCCACATGAAATACTTGATTTTTTATTTCATTTTATTAAAAATTGTGCATGATGTCTGTTGAATAAGCTTATTATGCATATAAAGGAAGCACAATCCCATTTGTTTTCTTCTGAATAAAAATTTAACAAAAAAGCTCTCTTCTGTTTTCTCGTAATAGAATGAGTAATTTCATTTTTTCTTATAAAAGTCAACTTATTTGACTTAATAATCTATCATAACTCAACGTGAACTTCAAGAACAATATGAATGAAAAGTGATGCAAACATATTATCAATTATTAAAAGCATTGTAAATATTAGTCAACATTTTATAGAGGCTACAGAGGACTCTCAAAATCATGAAAATCTCTCGAAAAATCGATTTTCTTATTGTGACCATTTTATATTAACTAAATTATGTAAAAAAGGATAGTAATTATTAAAATCATAAGAATGTGTAGAACATTTGACAATATTAGTGTTATTTTGCTTTTTTTTTTATTGCAAAAACTTGTTATTGTGAGCGTTTTGTGTAGTGTTTCTCAAAACAAAAATTTTGCATCGAATTGGATATTGAAATAGTTCCATGCGCTGTAATTTTGATGACTATTCCATAAAGCTTTTTTGACACACTCTCTAGATCGATAAAAAAAGCTTGTAGAGAAAAAATTTCAAATTAAGGTGCCACAGCACATTTTATAGCCATTTCAATGCTCCAAAACGTTCATAGAGGGACGATTTTCATGTTTGTTTGTTTTTTGTAGAAAATTGTGTAAATTTTTTTCCTGAAATTTTAAGAGAAATGTAAATAGAGTTAAAATTAACAAATAATCTTTAAATTTAGGGAAAAATTCAGCGCAAGGAGCTTATTATTCAATTTTTCCAGTTTTGATTCTTTATTTTCTTTTACAATTAACATGTGCGAAAAGTTATCTCTCATCGAACTTTTTGCTACCATTTTAAATTAAAAAGAAATAATAGAATCTTATCTATGGCAGGTATTATAGACAGGTCTGAATAGGCAAAGCAAATAAATCCGTACATAGTTTGCTATTTAAAAAATTACTGTCCCCAATCAGGGAAATCAGACACTGTACTTGGTGTCAAATTAGAAAAAATGTTAAGGAAAAAGCATGATCTCACGTATATTTAATCAATTGCCGAACGTATATTTTATCGCGATCACTATATTTATCAGACCTTGGACCTTGTGCTCTTACATATACCAGCTATTTAATCACTAAAAATTGCTTAATGTGGAAATTTTGATCATAAAAAATCCATGTCAAAAATATTTTATGTCGGAGCACTTTAAAAATTTCTAACAAAAACAAAAACTTCAGGTTGCCTAAAGATGAAAAAATTTTTATGTAATATAGAATAGAATTTATATAATTCAAAAAATACACTCTAAAATTTAAGTTATGCTAATTTCAGTTTTCAATGCACAATATAATGTTTAAACAAAGGTCTAATTCTGAAAATTTTGAAAAAACTTGTTAATTTTTTAATCAAATCTCCTTTATTTTATTGCTAACATATCTCCAATCTATTTTCCTCCATCCGGTGAAGAAAGAAGCAAGTGACACCTGTGTGATCTATTGATGTATTTTATGATTTTTTTTATTGATTTTATTACCGCTTGTTTTTTATAAAATGGCATCGATAAAATATTTACGTCTTATTTTTATTCAAATTTAGTATAAAATAAATTTAATAGCTATGGAGCTTAAATCTTTTGCCATTGCAACCAGGGTCATCATATTTATAAATTTCATCATATTTATATTTTGTGTGCATAGATGATGTGCAAGATTGTAACCTACAAAATGTGCAGTGCCAGAAAAATACTTTTGAAGTAGCTTTTTAGTAAATTTCTTAGGGAAAGCTTGAGAAAATTGAAAACTCTTTGTGACAGTATTCCTGCACAATTTAACTAATAGTACGGTTAAATACAGCATGAAAATTTTGTGGCAGACTATAGCTGAACAAAGGCACGTCATGATTAAAAAGGGGTAATAAAAGAGTAATCATAATAGGTAAAAGGGAAAAAGGGTAATCATAATTGAAAAATTAAATTTCTTAAAGCATTATTTAAGCAGTATAAAACTTAGGAAAACATGAATCAAGGAACATTTCTTGATAGTGATATATGCACTACATGGAGAAAAAAAGCTCTTGTAAAATTACAGTAATGCATGGTAATGAGATTTCTGGTCCAAAAAAAAATAAAAAATATAAACATATATATATATATATATATATATATATATATATATATAGGTA